>NC_134483.1:384019508-384272008 GCF_040206685.1 Ascaphus truei | reverse complement strand
TGTGTCAGAGAGTGAGAGTGTGTGTCTGAGAGTGAGAGTGTGTGTCTGAGAGTGAGAGTGTGTGTCTGAGAGTGAGAGTGTGTGTCTGAGAGTGAGTGTGTGTGTCAGAGAGTGAGAGTGTGTGTCAGAGAGTGAGAGTGTGTGTGTCAGAGAGAGTGAGTGTGTGTCAGAGAGTGAGTGTGTGTCTGAGAGTGAGAGTGTGTGTCTGAGAGTGAGAGTGTGTGTCTGAGAGTGAGAGTGTGTCTGAGAGGGAGAGTGTGTGTCTGAGAGTGAGAGTGTGTGTATGAGAGTGAGAGTGTGTGTCTGAGAGAGAGTGTGTGTGTGTCTGAGAGAGAGTGAGTGTGTGTCTGAGAGAGAGAGAGTGTGTGTGTGTCTGAGAGAGAGAGAGTGTGTGTGTGTGTGTGTGTGTGTGTGTGTGTGTGTGTGTGTGAGAGAGAGTGTGTGTGTGAGAGAGAGAGTGTGTGTGTGTCTCTGAGAGAGAGTGTGTGTGTGTGTGTCAGAGAGAGTGTGTGTGTGTCTGAGAGAGAGTGTGTGTGTGTCTGAGAGAGAGTGTGTGTGTCTGAGAGAGAGTGTGTGTGTGTGTCTGAGAGAGAGTGTGTGTGTGTCTGAGAGAGAGTGTGTGTGTCTGAGAGAGAGTGTGTGTATCAGAGAGAGTGTGTGTGTCAGAGAGAGTGTGTGTGTCAGCGGGAATGTGTGTGTCAGAGAGAGTGTGTGTGTCAGAGAGAGTGTGTGTGTCAGAGAGTGAGAGTGTGTGTCAGAGAGTGAGAGTGTGTGTGTCAGAGAGTGAGTGTGTGTCAGAGAGAGTGAGTGTGTGTGTCAGAGAGTGAGAGTGTGTGTCTGAGAGTGAGAGTGTGTGTCTGAGAGTGAGTGTGTGTCTGAGAGTGAGAGTGTGTGTCTGAGAGTGAGTGTGTGTGTCAGAGAGTGAGAGTGTGTGTCAGAGAGTGAGAGTGTGTGTGTCAGAGAGAGTGAGTGTGTGTGTCAGAGAGTGAGAGTGTGTGTCTGAGATGAGAGTGTGTGTCTGAGAGTGAGAGTGTGTGTCTGAGAGTGAGAGTGTGTGTCTGAGAGGGAGAGTGTGTGTCTGAGAGTGAGAGTGTGTGTCTGAGAGTGAGAGTGTGTGTCTGAGAGAGAGTGTGTGTGTGTCTGAGAGAGAGTGAGTGTGTGTCTGAGAGAGAGAGTGTGTGTGTGTGTCTGAGAGAGAGTGTGTGTGTGTGTGTGTGTGTGTGTGTGTGTGTGTGTGTGTGTGTGTGTGTGTGTGTGTGTGAGAGAGAGTGTGTGTGAGAGAGAGAGTGTGTGGTTGTGTCTGAGAGAGAGTGTGTGTGTGTGTGTCAGAGAGAGTGTGTGTGTGTCTGAGAGAGAGTGTGTGTGTGTCTGAGAGAGAGTGTGTGTGTGTCTGAAAGAGAGTGTGTGTGTGTCTGAGAGAGAGTGTGTGTGTGTCTGAGAGAGAGTGTGTGTGTCTGAGAGAGAGTGTGTGTGTGTGTGAGAGAGAGTGTGTGTGTCTGAGAGAGAGAGAGAGAGTGTGTGTGTGTCTGAGAGAGAGTGTGTGTGTCTTAGAGAGAGTGCGTGTGTGTCTGAGAGAGTGTGTGTGTGTCTGAGAGAGAGTGTGTGTGTGTCTGAGAGAGAGTGTGTGTGTGTCAGAGAGAGAGAGAGTGTGTGTGTCTGAGAGAGGGTCTGAGAGTCTTGAGATTGGGTCTGAGAGTCTTGAGAGTGGGTCTGAGAGTCCCGAGAGTGGGTCTGAGAGTCCTGAGAGTGGGTCTGAGTGTCTTGAGGGTGGGTCTGACAGTCTGAGAGTGGGTCTGACAGTCTGAGAGTGGGTCTGACAGTCTGAGTGAGAGTGGGTCTGAGAGTTTGAGAGAGAGTCGGTCTGAGAGAGAGTGGGTCTGAGAGAGAGTGGGTCTGAGAGAGAGTGGGTCTGAGAGAGAGTGGGTCTGAGAGAGAGTGGGTCTGAGAGTCTTGAGGGTGGGTCTGACAGTCTGAGAGTGGGTCTGACAGTCTGAGAGTGGGTCTGACAGTCTGAGTGAGAGTGGGTCTGAGAGTCTGAGTGAGAGTGGGTCTGAGAGTCTGAGTTAGAATGGGTCTGAGACTCTGAGAGAGAGTGGGTCTGAGAGAGAGTGGGTCTGAGAGAGAGTGGGTCTGAGAGAGAGTGTATCTGAGAGTCTGAGAGAGAGTGGGTCTGAGAGTCAGAGAGAGTGGGTCTGAGAGTCTGAGAGAGAGTGGGTCTGAGAGTCTTAGAGAGAGTGGGTCTGAGAGTCTTAGAGAGAGTGGATCTGAGGGTCTGAGAGAGAGTGGGTCTGAGAGTCAGAGAGAGAGTGAGTCTGAGAGTGAGAGTGTGTGTCTGAGAGTGAGAGTGTGTGTCTGAGAGTGAGAGTGTGTGTCTGAGAGGGAGAGTGTGTGTCTGAGAGTGAGAGTGTGTGTCTGAGAGTGAGAGTGTGTGTCTGAGAGAGAGTGTGTGTGTGTCTGAGAGAGACTGTGTGTGTGTCTGAGAGAGAGAGAGAGTGTGTGTGTGTCTGAGAGAGAGAGAGTGTGTGTGTGTGTGTGTGTGTGAGAGAGTGTGTGTGTGAGAGAGAGTGTGTGTGTGTCTGAGAGAGAGTGTGTGTGTGTGTGTCAGAGAGATTGTGTGTGTGTCTGAGAGAGAGTGTGTGTGTGTCTGAGAGAGAGTGTGTGTGTGTCTGAGAGAGAGTGTGTGTGTGTCTGAGAGAGAGAGTGTGTGTGTCTGAGAGAGAGAGTGTGTGTGTGAGAGAGAGTGTGTGTGTCTGAGAGAGAGAGAGAGAGAGAGAGTGTGTGTGTGTGTCTGAGAGAGAGTGTGTGTGTGTCTGAGAGAGTGTGTGTGTGTCTGAGAGAGAGTGTGTGTGTGTCTGAGAGAGAGTGTGTGTGTGTCAGAGAGAGAGAGTGTGTGTGTCTGAGAGAGGGTCTGAGAGTCTTGAGATTGGGTCTGAGAGTCCTGAGAGTGGGTCTGAGTGTCTTGAGGGTGGGTCTGACAGTCTGAGAGTGGGTCTGACAGTCTGAGAGTGGGTCTGACAGTCTGAGTGAGAGTGGGTCTGAGAGTCTGAGAGAGAGTGGGTCTGAGAGAGAGTGGGTCTGAGAGAGAGTGGGTCTGAGAGAGAGTGGGTCTGAGAGAGAGGGGGTCTGAAAGTCTTGAGGGTGGGTCTGACAGTCTGAGAGTGGGTCTGACAGTCTGAGATTGGGTCTGAGAGTGGGTCTGAGAGTCTGAGTGAGAGTGGGTCTGAGAGTCTGAGTGAGAATGGGTCTGAGAGTCTGAGAGAGAGTGGGTCTGAGAGAGAGTGGGTCTGAGAGAGAGCGGGTCTGAGAGAGAGTGTATCTGAGAGTCTGAGAGAGAGTGGGTCTGAGAGTCAGAGAGAGTGGGTCTGAGAGTCTGAGAGAGAGTGGGTCTGAGAGTCTTAGAGAGAGTGGGTCTGAGAGTCTTAGAGAGAGTGGATCTGAGAGTCTGAGAGAGAGTGGGTCTGAGAGTCAGAGAGAGAGTGAGTCTGAGAGTCAGAGAGAGTGAGTCTGAGAGAGAGAGCAGGTCTGAGAGTCTGAGCGAGAGAGTGGGTCTGAGAGTCTGAGCAAGAGCGTGGGTCTGAGAGTCTGATTTCCCTCCCCCCTGCCCGATTACTCCGTGTGTGTGGGTGTGAGTGTATACAGACACCAACCCACAGTCAGTCATAGTAACCCACCACCCAAGAGTCAGTCAGTCACCCAAAGAGAAGCAGTTCCAGCCATCACATTAGTGTGAGTTCATTAAATGTTTGACCAAATATAGCAGGATAATTTTTAAGTTGATAATTTTGGATGGCCCTCGAATGATTTTATAAATATCAAAATGGCCCTTGGCAGAAAAAAGGTTCCCCACCCCTGCCTTAGCGGATAGCCGCTAAGGTAATGAAGCTGCTATAATGTATTTTTATTAATATTGTGCGGGAGCAGGGGATCCCCTGAGCTGAACTGCATTGATTAATGTCTCAGAGACCCCCTGCTTCCAGGCTTACAGGCCCCGGTTTGGGGCATCGTGGGTGCCAGTGCGGATGCCATCTTTATTGAGCCCACGTCGCGTCTTGGACGCTATAAAGATGGCGCCGACACTGGCACCGATGCCCCATACCGGGGCCTGTAATTCGGGAAGCAGGGGGTCTCTGAGCCATTAATCAATGCGGTTCAGCTCAGGGACCCCCTGCTCCCGTACACTATTAATAAAAATACATTAAAGCAGCTTCATTACCATAGCATCCTCTACAATTCAATTTGTCGTTTTGTTCTCCAATGAAACACACATGCTGCGAAATGCTCAAAGAACTAGATTGGTCAATACTAGAGTCTAGGCGCAAAGTTCACCTTTCCTGTCTTGCCTTTAAATTCTTCATGGGCAAACTACCCATCTACCTGAACAAGCTCCTCACCCCTACCACCTGCAGCACTTATCACCTGAGATCAGACTCCAAAAGACTATTCATGGTCCCAAGGCTCAACAAAGTATCCGGACGTTCCTCCTTCTCCTTCCGTGCACCCCAAAACTGGAACAACCTACCAGAGACTCTCACATCCACCACCAGTTTAAGTTCTTTCAAATCTAAGCCTGTCTCACATTTTAACCTGGTCTGTAACTGTTTCATACGCTCATAATATACATTTTCTTTAACTGTGCACGCAATGTCTTGTATAAAATGTATACCCTGTTCATTTATGTAACTGTACTTGTAACCATGTATTATTTGTTTTACTCTGTGCCCAGGACATACTTGAAAACGAGAGGTAACTCTCAATGTATTACATCCTGGTAAAATATTTTATATATAAAATAAATAAATAAATAGCGGATAGCCGCTATGGTAATGAATTATTATTTATTGTTATGTGTGTGTTTTAATACTAATGTAGATGTGCAGGGGGTCTCCTGAGCTGAAACGCATTGGTTTCAGGTCCGAGGACCCCCTACTTCAGGAGATATAGGCCCCTTTATGGGGTGCTGGTATCCCCTGCACTTGTAAAGCTCCCGCGTCACGTGACCGGGACATTTAAATTCTGCAGGGGATACCGGCACCCCATAACGGGGCCTATATCTCCTGAAGTAGGGGGTCCTCGGACCTGAAACCAATGCAGTTCAGCTCAGAAGACCCCCTGCTCATGTATACTACTGTACTATTAAAACTCATATTTGGCCAGCACGATCGCCTGTAAGAACCGTGAATTGAGACGCAGCGTCTCCATGCATTTCTTACAGGCTGCTTTGTTTATAATAGTTATCGTGCTGATAACAGGGGGGGGGGGGGGAAGGTGATCGTGCGCTATGGCCCTTTTGACCAAGGCTGGCCGTAAACGCGCCAAACAGCCTTACTGAATAGCGCTTATGGCTTCAGCCTTTTGCGGCCGAGCGATAGAACCCATTTTAGCGCTACTTAACGTAGCTCAGTGAATCGGCCCCTTTGTCTTTTAGTGGCGAAAAATGTGTTAGAGGTTGGTCCATCTGCTACTATAGGTTTTGATGTTGGCTAAATGCCAGAGTTCCCCGAGGGTTTTGGTTATGCATATTACAGGCATTTACATGTTCTCTGTGCCTTCCATGGATTTCATGCATGTGGAGTTGAGATTTGGCTAAACTATTGAATAATTTAAAATAATTCCATTTAGTTTGGTTGGAAATAGTTTGATGGCAGCTATGGAGGGGTGCCTGTAAGGCTACACAGTGTATTAAACAGGTTTGTTATCCAGTGATAAGGATGGCCTTTTTAGGTCTGATGGGGTTAAACTGTTGGAGATTTACCTCTATCTGTTTGGTAGGGGATCTGAGTGTTAAGAGAAGTCGAATCAACTAGATGGTGGGTACTGGTGGCTCAGCCGTGGTGGTTTTTGGGTGTTGCAGGGGCCAGTGTGTTGTGCATCCTCTCGAGTCAGAGACCAGACATGGGTGGGTGCTGTTTCAATTTGGTTTGTCAGCCTGTTCATTGTTAATGAACCAACTGCTATCAATTTTACCTCTACTGTTTTGTGATAGTGACAGGAGATTGGGAATTGATCGGAGGCTCCAAGGACATACTCAGGGCTTGGCTGGGTTATGAGGCTTCATTGTCCTCTTCCCAGTATATTTGGATTTTTACACCATGGTATCCATCCCGCTGAGTTTGCAATATACAGTATTTATAAGCTTGTTGATAACTGGCATTTATCCTAGCAAGTTGCAGTGCTCACTATAAAATATCTGATTTTTCTTCTACCAATCTGTGTCTTGTTATTTAAGAGTTTGGGGGAATTCAGATAGCAAGAGGAAAGGCTGGAATCTCACTAAGTTCATAGTAAAGACATGATGGGCCATATTTATTCAAAAGTGCTGTTACACCTTGTGTGCTGGAAGACACCTTATATCCCATAGATTTATATGTTCCATAAAGCACCATATTTACTAAGCTGTGCTGGAAGGTGCCTTATGGAGTAGCACTGCTAAGTAAATAAAGTCTGATGTCTCGGTGTATGGCAACATTTTTTATTACAAAGTAGACTTTGAGCTTTATTTTATACAATGGTCGTTCATGAATGACCGCTTCGAACTATATAGAATAAGGATCCAAGAAGTATGCAGAAGGATGCACAAAGCAGCGCACTGCCCAGGGACATAGGTGTATCAAAAAGTAAAAATAAGTTTATTGTCACGCAGACATACTGTAACAAACAAGGAGGTAAAGTCCCTCCAACGTGTTTCACACAACAAGGTGCTTTATCAAGGATTAAGGTACAATACATCACTGGACCCTTTTATACCATATCACAAATGTGTTGTAAATTAGTCAAATTTCGCGCCCAAAACACGTATATCTGATGTCATAAATACGTCCACATCTCCCTCTATGAGTATGCATCTCTTGAGAACCTCAGAGTCCCTACCTATTGATGCCCCCTAGTGACGTCACTACCAATCCGCTCTTCGGTACTGCTAACTGGTGAGAGAGACACACCTCCTTTCCCAACGGCGATCCCCCGCATTCTAAGGTGCGGTTAACCCCTGTCTGTTGCGATCGTGACGGTGCTTTGTCTCGCAATAGCTCAAATACCCAGGAGGGACTTTACCTCCTTGTTTGTTATGTCTGAGTGACAATAAACTTATTTTTACTTTTTGATACACCTGTGTCCCTGGGCAGTGCGCTGCTTTGTGCATCCTTTTGCATACTTCTTGGATCGTTTGGAACATTATACAGCGGCTGGGCACGCCCTCAAGATATTCAGTGAGCTCCAAAGGAGTGGGTAAGATCTTTCAAGATTTATTCTATTACCATGGATTATCAGCAGTACTACAATATGGGGTGAGTTCTGGACTTTCTTACTTACAGGCATACCCCACATTAACGTACGCAATTGGTCCAGAGCAAGTATGTAAAGCGAAAATGTACTTAAAGTGAAGCAATACCTTTCATCCACTTATTGATGTATGTACTGTACTGCAATCGTCATATACGTGCATGACTGATGTAAATAATGCATTTGTAACAGGCTCTTTAGTCTCCCCGCTTGCGCACAGCTTCGGTACAGGTAGGGAGCCGGTATTGCTGTTCAGGACGTGCTGACAGGCGCATGCGTGAGCTGCCGTTTGCCTATTGGGCGATATGTCCTTACTCGCGAGTGTACTTAAAGTGAGTGTCCTTAAACCGGGGTATGCCTGTACTTATTTTCCAATGAGGTACAGCGAAGTGTGTTTTACATATTTTTCTGTTGCCTTCAGGAGATTCATGCACTCATTGGTTCAAGGTACTCACCCAGTAGTTTACCCACTCTACAATTGAGCTTTTTCTGTTTTCCTATTATTGAGGAATATATATACATATTCCAGGACTGTTGGAGCACCCATGATTTTCCTATATTGAACTATATAGAATAAGGGCCTTTATCTTCAATTTGTGTCTTAACAATTTGGGACCTTTCATTTTTTAAGTGATAAAAATAATACTGCAATTATCAAAATAAGTAATGTTTTCTAAAACGACACTAGTTAATTCACCGAATTCACCACAAAAAGAAACTTATTTGAATTTTAATAAGAATGATGTTTCTTATGGCACTTTTTTTTATCATACAGTGCAATTGCAAAATTCAATTTGTATGCGAACATTTTAGATGCAGTAAAATAAAATACCATAATTGCAACACAGCAACATAAGGGACACATAGCATAGGCTGAGAAACGCCCACTAACCCCCACATCCCTGTAACCCCCACATCCCTGTGTGTAACTGTTACCCATGTACCGTGGAATCATTATACCCTACCCCCTATAATTCATGCACTGTATAACCATTATACCCTACCCCCTATTATTCATGTACTGTGTTATCATTGAACCCCACCCCCTATTATTCACGCTTTGGCAATACTGAAATGTTCTTTCCTTATGCCAATAAAGCTTATTTGATTTGACATAAGAAGCATATCAATCAATTATATATTAAGTGAAGGGAACTTTTAGTTGACTGTGACATACAGTAAACACTAAACATTTTTATTTCGCATAATAGACAGTACATTCAAGGATCGCTATAGGAATATCAATATTGGTCTTAAATTAAGCAGCATTATAATATTTTGTTACACTTTATTCCACCGAACTGGGAAATATGCAGCCAGTCTTTTCCCCTATGCTTCACGTACAACAGTTGTTCTGTGCCTAAGTCAGCATGGAGTAAAAGAAACAGTCTTTTTATGATAGCTTACTTTTGACATGCAATCGTGCAGAACCATATTTTATGATGCTTCTTAATTACGTTTCACTAACAACCCTGAAACAAATATGATCTACTATCCCTGCTCTGTTCTGGGCTCTTTCCTTTCCTATAAGACAGCCTTACATGCGCTTAACCACTTAGTGACAAAGCAATACAGTGATAGCACTCTGTCATGCAACACTTTCTCTAACATAGTTAGGGCTCATACATGCAGTAGCATATTTATGACATGTTGCTTTTGTTAGGTACTAATTTAAGAGTTTTACTCAGGAGAGCATGCTGCAGTGATTCTAGTGTTGTAGTAATCAGGACTAAGCAAAATATTTTTTTTTCAAATGTTGTCAATTTTGTTTTTAGATTCCTTATGGTTATTATTTAGAAAAATATTTGTTAAGTAAAGAAAATGCCTGAGATATTTCACAATGAACTATGCATACAAAGGTAAAAGAAATTGATTAAAAACATTTTTTTTAAATTAATTTGTTGTACTGCACCATTACCAAGCTACCACTGCAACCTTTTGTGTGTTTTAGAGCAGCAATACTACAACTCCCCTTTTTTGCCTCCCTTTTTTCTTATTTTTATATTAATGCAAGTAACAATGTAGAATAATACATTCTTACCTAAGTTGGCAATCGTTTGGTGCTCCTGTTATAAATCTGTAAAAATCCTAATTGTGTGCCTATCAAAATGGCCACCTTCTAACTTTGTGCTGCAGTCCGTGAAATGCTGCAGCTGATTATAATGATAGATTATAATACTAAGTGTAAAACATTAGTGTTACAGTTTTCAGAGCAATAGACAGTCTGCTGTTTGGAGCACAGCAACAGTTCTGTTTGTGATACTTTGTTGCAAAAGGCCAGAGCTCAAAAAGGTCAGAGCCTTTTTCAAACCCAAAAGTGGATATGACTTTCTAAATCAAAGAATATTCAGTACAATAAAAACATAATTAAACATGGCAGGAGTTAAATAAAATGCAGACAGTAATATGTAATACTACAGAACTGATTTATTTAAAAAAAAACATAGGATTTCTCACGTTTTCCTGCTTTAAAGGGCAATCTTAACTAACATTCAGATTTAAAAAAATCATTATATAGCAACAGAAAAAAGTGACAGAGGTCACAGGAGTCTCCTATAAATTGCACTCAAGGTAAGGAAATTGGTACCAGACTCGTGTGAAAGATCAAGACATATGAAATATAAGTATAGATGAAACTAAGCCCTAAAAAGTGTCACGTTGAAGACACAACTATTTAGCTAGTCCTAATGCTCATATCATATTGAGATGTATCCTATGTAGGATAAAAGGTATCACTCAGTCTAAATAGACAAACGTATGTCCTGATCACATAACACATGTGTGGTAAATACCTAAAAAGATATAAGTATCCACAGTATGAACCAGATAGGTCCCAGGTGTAATAAATATTGTACACGGGGATACCAATATCCACTGAAAGACTAATGTCTAAAGTAAATCCACAAACAAATGTCACATAGCCAAAAAATATATAATGGTGACATCCACAAATAAAAAACAATAAACCTTTTAATATTTGAATAATTACGCCGAAAAACAAGTGATGTGCTGATAAAATAACAAAATACAAAATAAAGAGACGATGTGTATTAAAATACCCCTGTAAGGGGAGCGGGTGGGAGAGGGTAGCAACAAAAAGTAAGGGAACAAACACTGGGTGATAGTAATAAACACATCTGAATAGGTAAGTGAGATCCCTAATGTAGCTACCAGAGCGCTAAATATCCCTGTTGGTGGAGTCAAAATAGAGCACAATATGACAGATCAAATATGAGCAGCAAACGTTGTGTATATATGCATTATAGGTCACCAAATCTGGTATGTATTGCATAGGCTTCTAAGTAACCACAGTAAATAATTGCAAAGTATACAACCGTGCTCTTTGTTGCTCCTGGTGCTCGATTGGCTACAATAGTATCCAGCAGGGATAGCTCTACTCCACAATTGATCCCGCTCACGGATGCCCACTAGTGACGTCATGCCCCAACGCGCGTTTCGTGTGACGCTTCAAGCTTCATCACTTCATCCCGCCCTGATGAAGTGTGAAGCATTTTTCAGCCATTTGGCTATTAGTGCTTTTTCCCCATTTACGTGGTTGGTGATGGTGGTAGAGGGAATGGAGGATGGGGTTAGTTGCCCTAGGGTGGGTAGTTAGGCCTCCTGGATAGGTAGCGGGAGGGGTTTACCCCTGAAATATCATAGCGGTTACAACCGCTAAGGTAATTAAGGGGTTTACCCATCCTGCAACCCTCCCGGAAGGACTAAAAAAACCCAGTAAAAAATGTAAACACATTACAAGTAAATAAAAACAAACATTAGCCAAAAAATGCATTGATTGTCAATGTGGTTATCTATACCCTCAATGGGGCATAGATAAACACATTGCCAGACAATGGGCATCCTAAAAAAAGATACACAATGGAATAAAATACAATCAATATTTCTTACCTTTGCCAGGAGGAAGACATCCTATGGCACCAACTGCAGCACCAGCTCTTGAACCACGAAGCAATGACCCTCATCTTAAAGTACACCATGATGTGCAGATGACCACAATTCTCAGTTTCTCAGATTCTCAGGGCATGGTGAGTAGATCTTATCTTCTTTTCTTTAACCTTATCTTCTTTCTCTTCTTCAACAGGTGTAGGAGGAGATGTTGCCACGCTGTCTTCTTCTGCTCAAATGAGACGTGACAGGCCTTATATTAGGCTTGCAATATCCGATTGGTGGATGTACCATGTGATGCCTTTCCTTTTTTGTAATGATGTGATATCACCGAAAAGAGTGGGAGTCATGGTACCTGATTGGATGCCTCCCTCCCTTTTGAGAAAAAGTATGTCCAAATCTAGTTGGTTGAAAGAACTAAAAGGGTATGCTCCAACTGTAAAAAACAAATTCAAATTAAATGTAACAAATAAGGAGAATTAGATTCTCATTCATGAATTGTAATAGCAGTTTATAGTCTACTTGCTAGAATGTCCCTGCGTACTTCAATACGTCGGCAGGAAATATCGACAGGACTAGCAGACCAATTAAAAGAAGACTAGCTGAACATATATACATAACATTAAGAGAGGTTTACAGATGCACAGTGAATCCAATCACTTCAGACTTGTACACAATCAGGATCCTATAGTCTGAGATACATCAGCATTGAGAATCCCACGCCGAAATAGCGAGGAGGCAACAGGATCATACAGATTTCCAGAAGGGAGACATACTGGATTGACCATTTTAGGACCCTGTCTCCCCAGGGTCTCAACCTAGATTTCAATCCGGGGTAATTTCTCAAGGACTGAGTATTGTTTATGTTTATGTCAGTATGTATTATACAATTGTGATTGAACATCTATCAATATTCTTTAGTCATTGAGCTATTCCCTCTCGAATTCTCCCTTTAGACCCTTATGAAATAGTTATCCTACTTACCTTATGTGATAACATCCAAGCATTAATATGAGTGTATGGGTGTCTCTCTTCTCTTACCTTCCCACTGCACTTTTTCAAGTGGAGACAGATGAACTTGCATCTCTATGTTTAATTAATGGGTGTGTGATTGACCACTGCTGTCTTGTTACATCACATCATTTTCATATTGCACAGTGGTTTAGTTATAGTCAATGCTTGGAGACTGAAGAACTGTTTGAAATGAATGTTGAAGTCAATTTATTATCATATCATCACTATTGGATACAATTCTATTTTTACATATTGTATTATGCTTTTCAGAAGGACTGAATCACTAATGAATGTGTAATCAATGTATATTCTATGTGAATTGCATCTTCGTTAGACATTTTGCTGTACTTTCAAGGTAAAGCGACAGAAACAGGTACATGCCTACTTTTAACACCTTGTTAAAGTAGCCCCTCTAATCCCAAATTCTGCCCCTGTGACATCAGTGGTATTGAACATATAGTAAAAGCTTACTGAAATTGCATTGCCACACTTACTGATCTTGATCAGAACTAACTCTTGTTCTCTTGTGTTTCCAGATATGGCATCTTGTGCTTGAAAGATAGAATGTGATTGCTGCTGTTCCAGCCCAAATCCTGAGAAAGTGAAAGATTCCAGTTGTATCCGAGACCCTCAAAACAAAAATGCTAATGTGGGGTAAGAAAACTAAGCAGCCCAAAAACGAATAAGGTGAAGAATTCGGGAATGACGTGGAGAAAGAATATGGCCAAAACCCTTCTCACTCAAGTTTTTTGGGCCAGCGTACCAGCTTCTGCTCCTGGTACCCCCATCCCCATCATTCCCAGCTCTGGACCTGGCTCACCTCACCCCAGATCAAGCATAGCCCAACCCAGTCCCAGCTCACCTCGCACCGGATCCAGCACAGCCCAACCCAGTCCCAGTTCACTTCCCACTGGACTCAGCATAGCTCAACCTGGTCCCTTATCATATTGCCCTGTATCCAGCTCAGCCAAACTCTGCACCAGTTCACTTCGCATCAGACCAAGCAAAGCCCAACTCAGTCCCAGCTCACCTCACCCCAGATCGAGCACAGCCCAACCCGGTCCAAGGTCACCTTGCCCCGGATCCAGCTTAGTTAGAGGCATGTTGTCACTGTCGGGTGGATTTGGAACACCTGTCCCAACCCAGATATACAGGGACAGAGTGGAAAAAAAGTTGGACCTGATTTTGAGAGAATGGAGAGAGTGGAGAGGGATTTCATGCATCTCTATTGTATTCTAGGCCCACAGCAGCAGGAGAGAGCAAGACATATGTAGGTGCCTTCCCCACTCTCTGTGTCTCCATGTTGTTACAAAACATCACAGACAAAGAGCCCCTTGGATGGAGGGAGAGACCTGCAAGAAAGTGTCATCCCAGATCAGTTAGGTGTGCCTGCTTTCCAAAGCACACCTGTGGCACCACTGAGGCAAAGACCACAGATGATCTGTCGGAATGCAGTAGGTGATATTTCGCTTTACATAATACCATTGGAAACTCTGTCACGATATGCAACAAACTGTTGAGGACAGCCAGATAGTTTTGCCATGCCACTTTTCAAACACCATGTACATTTTGAGCAGTTTTCCCAGTGGTGCAAACAAGTGAACTTTGATGGCTCGAGGGGCAAAATTTGAGCAGAGCCATTATAGACAAACTGAAGAAGCTGTTTAAAATGATCACTGCACAATTCAAGACCGTCAATGACAGCATCAATGCAATTTTGTGTTATCAGAGGACTCTGGGCGTGAGTCTTCCAAGCAAAGAAGACACATTTATTAACTAAATAAAGTTTTACAGAAAATGTTTTAAATCTAATAAATATAGTTTTACAGAAAATGTAATTAGTTAAGTACTATATTGTAGTTATTGTTTAATTCTAGTTTTCATTCTTGTTTTCATTCTTGTTTTGCAGGTTTGGTAGGCTGATGACAAGACCGTGTTCATGCAGGAAACACATCAGCAATACTATCAGGTAATGTACTGTACTGTAATTCATGCGTCTACAGTATTTTATTTTCTAAAAAACAATCTCACAATTATTTAATATTTGAACATGTAAATGAGACAGCTATAAGATGTCAGTTGGTGGTTGAAGATGATTATATTATTGTATTATTGTAGTATTTACAGAGCAGAGGTATGGTTCACACGCACTCTCCCCCGAAGGGAAGAACAAATGGGTAGGCCCCAATCTCAGGCTCCCAATTGTGTGACCTGCCTTCCTCAGAGGGAATGAACAACCTCCAAATTTAGGGCGGTCCTGCCCTTAAGTACAGCCAGGAGGTGGGCACCCCGTTGTCCCAGCTACAACAGGATGTACCACCCCCTGCTGTCACTCAAGTGCAGTACCAAAGGTGAAGGGGAAAACCCCATACCAACTACTGGAAACCTGATAGTACCAGAGTTTATTGTCAGCCCATTGGGTAGAATAGTAGCCTGGGGTGGCCCTGCTACATCTCTATTTACCTAACCTGTAGAATGGTTATGTTTTAAAGTTTTAATTTTACACTGAGGTAATGTATGTCTTATTCTCTGAAAGACTTTACTGCAACATATTCTGAAGAAAAAACGGAGGGAGGTTTACCTGCAAAGGAATGTCTTTGTTTCCTTATAACCGTGTGCCCGGGTATGCTGTCTTGGTCTACACTATAGTAGCCAAATCCCAAACTTCAGCACTCAATACATGTACATACACTAGATAGTGGAAAACTATCATTTATTTAACCCATTTTTTCTTATTATTGTAGAGTGTCTCCCTTGATAAGGAATCTTAACAAGATTAAAAGAGTTGACCAAGCATATGCATGGATTGAGAGTGGAGAGTGGTTTCTGATGAAACATCTGTCTCCCTGGAAATATTTTCCACTATGGCATTCCCTGAAACCTTGTTCAAAGCATCCACTCCAGCTTCATGTGGGAGGAGGGGGAATGACCAAGGGCAATCTCAAGATTTGCAGAGGACACATAGTTGTATTTGAAGGTAAGTTCCCTGTTCCTGTATAACAGTGTTCTAGTTGTCTTTTCTCCAGGAATCAGGGATAAAGTGCAATATCATATTAAACAAAGAAAGGCCGTGTTTAATGTGAGTCATGTCTATATTGTATCTTGTATTGAAACACGTGAAGTTCCTGGCATGCAAGAGCACAGATACTGTACAATGCCATCTGCAGCACTGTAAATTAATTCTACAAATGCAACCAGACTTATTGTTCTCGGTGCCACCAAGTTTAAATCCCCAGCATCTATTTGCAATTTGTGGCTCAATTGCAGCTTCCTTACGGCTATTGAGGGTCATAGGTGTAGATATTCAGTGTGCCACCTGCCGGAATCACATACTGAACTGCAATAACATAAATAACTGCACAAATAATTATGCTGGCTGACCGTAGCCGAGCTCGTCCGCGAACAACAAAGTGTTCACACGGCTGTAATCTCTCACCTTCTTGTGGTCCCAGGAATTGTAAATCTTGCTGCATCTGTATAGCAGCAACGTTAATAAGTACTTTTTAGCAATCTTCATAGCTGAAGGTGAAGGATAGGGATCACAATTAGGTAAAATAAATATGAATGGAAAGGAGGACACAAATCCATTTACAGAGGAGAAAGTCCTACGGGAACTTTCAAAACTGAAAATAGAAAAGTCAATGGGGCAAGATAGGATACATTGAATAATATCAAAAGAGCTTAGGGATGGGCTGGCAACACAATTATCAGAATTATTTAATAAGTCATTATTAACAGGTGTATCTGTTCCAAATGACTGTCGAAGAGCATGCGTAGTCACACTACACAAAAGTGGAAGTAGGGAAGAAACAGGTAACTGCAGGTAAATACAGATGTAGCGGCCGTTATTCGAACATTTTACGGAGCCGTTTTCATGTGCTCTGCTGTATTCCACGCAGCATTCGCACCTATGTTTACTGCGGTTGATTTTTTTGAATTTCATGGATTCTGATTTCTGCGGGTGCAATTCTTCGCGTATCTGTAGCAGAAATGAATGAATTGTAATGTGTACAGAACTGTGCTACTTTGCTACTGTGTCAATGTGCAGGTGTTTAAAAACCAGAAAACTAAAATGCCATTTTCTGCCCTCGATAAAAACGAGTCAACACGCGTCTTAAGGTGGTAAGGTTGGAAGAAATCACACGCCATAACATGGGTATTCCTGAGGTATACAACGCGTGAAATGTTCGAATAATGGCCGCTGCATCTGTAGTTTACCCAGATTTTAGTAGACGACTGAGAAGTTGCAATGCTTGGGATTAGATTATAATGTGGTTGAATGGACAATATATTAGTTCAAGGAATGGAAGTGATCAGTGGAGTACTTTAGAAATGTGTACTGAAACAGGTGCTCCTTAATATATTTAATCAGTGATACATATTAGAAATGGTCTGGAAGTGAAGAATCAGTTTTGCAGATGACTCAAAGATCTGCAAAGAAGTTGACAGTTCAAGGGGGGGGGGGGAGAGGGTAGTACACAATTACTAATGACTAAGGTAGATTAGAGGAATGATCAAGAATGGTCTAAATAATACACTTGGATCACACAAATCAAAAGATTTAATACAAGATTAAAGTAATTACAATGTAACAAAGTAACGGGGAAAGCCAGCAGGATGCTAGGCTGTAGAGCAAGAGATATTAGCTGCAGAAAGAGAGGTGGTGATGTCACTTAATAGATCATTGGTAAGACTTCACCTAGAGTACCGTATACAGTTTTCGAGACCATGTCATTTGAAGGGCATAAACTCTGTATAGCAAGAAGCTTTCACTGTTGAAAATGTGTTCCATTTTGAAGTCATAATACATTTTACTTAATTTCTTTCTGCTGTTGCTATACCTACTGTATACTTTATAACCATACTCTTCAGACATCAGCTGTTCTTAAATCTACATAAAAATTGTTCATCATTTGGAACAGGTACTTGCAATTTATAGCCTTTACCACACTGGAAAGGTGGAATCAGCCTTTTATTAATTTTTTGATTGTTTACAATCGCCTGCTGGGTTCAACTATGCTTGAATTGTACCAAAAACACATAAATTTACTTTCAAAGGGAGTATGGGAGGCAAAAGTGTGGCTTGGGAATTTTAAATAGCTAGAACAACTAATATCTACAAAGAACGCTGTAGGTGTTGCAGTTTGCTCCAATTAAAGCACACCCATGCATGTGAAATGTTCCTGCCAATGTAGTTAAAACAACACAAACCTCTAATTATAGACAATTTTGTCTAGTACTGCAACAGGCCAAGGTCAAATAAAACTACAATACCCATGACTAATTGTTTTGTATTTTTCTCATAAAGATAGGCTAGATTCATAGTCCACATAGATTGTAAACTCTCCAGGGCAGGGATTTCTTTCCTATTGTTTGATTTTCTTTGTTACACTAAATGTATTATAATTGCATGTACTGTATTCTCTTTTGTAAAGCGCTGAGTACACTGTGGGCGCTATATAAATAAAGATATACATACATTCATAGTCTCCCCCCCCCCTTGCCCTCCTGTTTCTCTCCAGCAAAAGCCCTATTTCCTAGATCTAAATTAAATAGCCCAACTTCCTTTTGTAAATTTACCCTAGTCACACATTTCTGGGGAAATATTGCTCTATTTTTAATCATTGTGAAATTTCCTGAAGATTGTTAACTTTTGTAAACATCTACATGTCGCTATTTAGGAAAGTAAAGACAGGTCTGCTAGACATTTAGCTATCTCACTGTGTAATATTCACACAGCTATCAATTTTACAATATCCTTTAATGATAGGAAAACATGGAATACTTCTATGATAAAGGTCCATGTGATTAACCCCTTAAACTGACTATTTCCTACAGATGAAGTGAGATAGTAGTAAAATGCACACAGAGTTTTGCATGATGAGGTCTGCCTATGTGTGGATCCTGGAAAAAAAGTTATTCAAATACGATATTTGGAAGTGGCTTGAGAAGCGATATTAACTTCGCACTTACGCTTCATGAAAAATATGAGAATGTGCAGTTGGAAAGGTATAAGTAAATGTGTTGTATTTGGAGTCAAATTAACATTTTCCAGCAATAATTATTAATTGTTGTGCTTATCTTGTGCAAGTTGGTAGAGCTGTGAGACGGCGGAGCATAAATGAGTAAAGCTGTGTTTTCTATTTCATATTGTAGATGGGATAGTTTTAAATGTAACCATATGTTGCCTATTTTGGGCATATATACCTGTGAAAGCAACATTAGCAAAACTGGCGAGTAGCCAGCAATGTGATGATCGTCTCTCTGAAAAGGGCTCACCCGGCGAGTTCTTTCTGCTGCAGAGAGAGAGAGAGCTGCGCAAATCTCTCCCGAAATGAATGTTTTTTAATTACAATTTTATTACTAGTGTAGATGAGCAGGGGGTCTCCGGAGCGAATCACATTGATTTCAGATCCGGGGACCCCCGATTCCCAAGATACAGGCCCCGTTATTGGGTACCTGTACCTCCTATGCATTTGATTCCCACGGTCATGTAATACATTTCAAAGGAGATACGGGCACCCCATAACGGGGCCTGTATTTCCGGAAGCGGGGGGTCCATGGACTTGAAATCAACGTGGTTCTGCTCCAGAGATCCTCTGCTACAATACACTATTATTAAAACCAAAATAAAAAAATAATCACATTTGTTACCGTAGCGCTATCTGCTATGGTAATGAAGCTGCTTTAATGTCATTTTTATTAACAGTGTGTGGGAGCAGAGGGTCTCCTGAGTTGAAACTTTTTTATTTCAACCTCAGCGATCCCCTGCTTCCTGAGTTACAGGCCCTGGTATGGGGCAGCGGGTGTCTATATCGCCGCCATTTTTAAATCATCTGCATCACGTGACCTGGGGATTTAAAAATGAAGGAGATATTGGCACCTCATATCTGGGCCTGTAACTGGGGAAGCAGAGGTTCCAGAGGCAGACATCAATGCGGTTCATTTCAGGAGACCCCCTGCTCCGGCATACTATTAATAAAAATTACATTAATGCAGCTTCATTACCTTAGCGATAGCTGCTAAAGCAATGAAGGGGTTAAGGAACAACAGCAGCTTTATTAGGGGCAGAGGGAGTGAGTGAAGCAGGTACTTGGCCCTTCATTCACCCCCTCTGCCCCAATAAACATTACAATATCCACTAACCACCAATACACAACCCACCCACCCCCTTTGCCCCTGTTTTATACAAAGGATTGATACCAGAGGCTGGTGGAGGTCCCCATGGGTGTCTGTGGGCCTCCAGGTGGTCCCTGTGGGAGTACAGGGGCCCCGGGTGGTCCCTGTGGGTGTCTGGGGGTCCTCATGAGTGTCTGGGGGCCCTTGGGTGGTCCTCTCGGGTGTTGGGGAGCCTCAGGTCCTCCATATGGGTATATGGGGGCCCTCAGGTGGTCCCCATGGGTGTTTACAGTGTGTGTTCAGAGGTCCTCAGTTGGTCCCTGTGGGTGTCCAAGGGTCCTTGGGTTGTGTCCGGGGATGTCCGGGGGTTCTCAGGTGGTCCCCGTGGGTGTAGGGTGGTCCCTGGTGGTCCCCGCTGGCCTGCGGTACCAATCCTGTTGCAAAAAACTTTGCAATAAATACACCCCACCCCCCAACACACACAGTAATGGGCAAAATAACTATTATGCAGATATGGATAATAGCTCATTTTCCCATTATTAAATCAAACATTAGCCAGCCAGCATAAATAAAGTAAATAAACCTTTCTACTTACCCCTGCCATCATGAAGGGCATCCTCGTCAGCATACTGCAGGTCCATGTCCTCTGATGCCAGCAAGAATACCTAAAAAAATTCAATCTAATGGCCCCTAACCCCTTAATAAACTCAGTGGACAATAACCGCTATAGTAATTAAGGGGTTAACTCCCCCTCCCCCGCTATCCACCCTGGAGGCCTAACCACCCACCTCGGACCCACTATACCCACCCTGTACCCATTGATTGGCATAGTGTTATATCATACCCATATAATATGGGCATGATAAGCCACTTCTACAAGTTATATTAGTATAACCCCATCTATCCTGGTGTGATACAATTGAAACACCAGCAGTTTACCTACTGCCCCATAACAAGTCACACTTCATTTATATACATATCTGATTATTTGTTTCTATTTTGTATATATGTGTTCATCACTAGCATCTATAGAATTTGCAGTATGACATTCATTTTATACTATTCATTATTATAAGCATTTTTTAAATTATTTTCACTTCTTCATAACACATTTAATCAACGGAGTGGAGCATACAGTTCCTTTTGTTGTTCTCTCCCTATGTCTACTCTCCTGTTTTGCAACTTTTGATTATACAGTACGTCTTCTCTATTTTGATTGTTGAGCAATAAGTGTTTCTCCTCTAGTGTAATATATTTAAATGTAGTGGACTATAATAAGGATTTAAATATAGATATTATATAAAAAAACGATATGCAGTTTACAATATTATCCATTCAGGTACAACGTTGTTTGTGATGATTTAAATTACTGTATATATTATATATGTTTTTCTGTACATAGAATAAAAGTATCCTAATCCCCTTTTCCTGCTTTAAGGTTGGTTAACAAAAAGGTGAGGATATTTTTGTTTTTAAACACTCATGTTGAGTGCAGCATCATGTGGGCCACTTCACACACAGCTTAGCACTAAGCACAGACAATGTTTGTAGTTCTCTGAAACTATAGAAGTATAATATTGTATAGAGTATATATTTATGTGCCCACCACAATTAAAATATTTAAAAAAAGTAGAAACCCCTGTGTTACAATGAGTCACTGTGCATTTAATTTGCAATGCTTTTTTGATTGCCATGTCTTAATTCAGTGAAACTCCTAATATAAGTGTATAAAAAAAGTAGATGTCTTTATGTGCCCACTGAGATTAAAATATTAAAAAATTGGAACATATTACACCGAGTCACTTTGCATATACTTGTAATAAACTGTATTGTATACTTGCAGAAATAAAAGCTAAAGGAGTTGTGCGTATGGTTTGTCAATGCAAATGCGTGTCTATGGAATGCATAGGCTATGCGTATCATTGTATTGGAATTTGAATTACAGACGAGAATGGAAGGCAGATAAGTGTGACGTGACCTTGACCACTGGTATTTCTGCTTGAATCTTTTACATGAAGTTGATCATCTTCGGGGGAAACCTAGAAATATGCAACTATACTTTAACTGAGTTCCTATTCAGTAGCTCACTGTGTGACTCACATGGGAATACATTTTATGTGTTATTTCCCCAACCAATAGCAGAGCAGTAAAAATGATCGTGCCATATTGAAAGCAACAGCAGTTGCATTTTTTTTTACAACACTGGCAACATTGAACCTATGCTTTCTAATTGTTTCATCATTACAATATGGACTTGGTTATACCATGGCTATACTGATCTGTGTTTACTGGAAGTGATATTGTAACGGAACATTAACCCTATAGAGTAAAAGGAATACCTAACCACCACCTTGTACTCACACTCAGATCCGTCACACTTAGTGCAATATTATCATATTGTATACATAGGTTTGGCTTTCAACCAGAGTATAAGGATACATAGACCAAGTATCCTCCTGTACATTTTAAAGATTTTTTTATGTCTGTTCTTGTATACATCTGATTTTTGATCTACCAATCTAGACTTTATTATAATACATACCTGAGTAAATTTAAAGTTTTAATTTAATTCATACATCTTTGTAATTAATACTGGTTTGGATAGGAAGAATGGATTCTGTTTTCTTCCCTGTTTATGCATGAGCACTTATTCTGTCAGGCACCCCTACTTTGAATATTAGCCTGACGCAAGAGCTTTCCTCCCTAACCCTCCTATTCCCATGCCCTTCTCTGGCTTATTCAGTGAAACTCCCCTAGCATAAAAGTGTGTAAAATATGTATATGTATCTACAGTATGTGCCCATTAAGATTAAAATAGATTTTAAAACATTAGAATATATGCACTGTGGTATACAAGTATAATAATGTATATCTCTACGTGCCCACTATGATTAAAATATAAAATGAAGTCTCTACAGTATTAGAAAAGATGAAAATTATAGTTTTTAGACTTCAATCGACATCTTCTGGCTGTTGATTTGACGGCTTAAATTCTGTAAAATTGTGAGATTTACTGTACCCTGTTAATAAACAATAAATGCTTAATGTACAGTATGCGCATGCTTGCTCTATGGAACGAATATCCATGTCTTTTTATGTAGGTGGATGCGTGGTCTATGGAATGCAAATACGGTCATTTGGGAATGGCAGATTCTACTATAAAGTACTCTATGTAGAATTGGGTGGCAGCAACCTATTTTTGATGCAATGGATGAGCTGTACATAAATGTTTTTTGTTGATCATGTCTTTGGGATGTAGATTCATTTTGTTTTTGGACATTGCTGGTGCTTGCTGGTAATTGTATTGGGGCAGACACACAGGCAGAGACAGTTACTCAGATTGGAGCAGTTACTCAGGATGTAGGTTCATCTAGTTTTTAAGTTGGTTGGTCCATAATGATAATAGTATTGGGGCAGGTACTCGGGTTGAGGCAGATTGGAGGGACAGGTTTGTGAAGGTCTATTATTCAATCTCTTTCTCCTTCGAATATTGCCATCCCCAAAAATACCCATCCATGATGCATGCAGTGCCCAGCAACCACCCCTCTTGCCAGGGCACAGTGTTCTATTAAAGCAATCATTAATGCTTATGTTATGTCGGACAGAATTCTTCCAGCCTTTCTGGTTTGGTGTTTTGTGTTGAGTAGGTACTTGTCTGCGATATACTGAGATCTCAGACAGAGATGCACTCTTATCTGTCCCAACTTGAATTGCATAGGACATTGTATAGGCATAACTGCAAGCCGGTCTTGTATGGCACGAAAAAGTTCCAATTGTCCTATGCCATGTACAGTACACAATTATGAGACAGATTAGGTTGATCCATTCGGGTTTTTAGTAAAGCGTGAAACTTCTATAGTAGATATGTACTATACAAGGTCATTAGACAAAGAGACACGTACACATTTTATCTTCTCTTCAGACACCTGCTAGGTTATTACTGAACCCTAATATTCAGAATATCATAGGCAAAGATACTTAGTGCGCCACCTCTCGCCCACGCACTGAACTGCAACAACACAAATAATAATTCTTTCTGACCACAAACTAGGTCCGTGCAGCTCAGCGCTGATGAGGTGCGGACAACAAATGCACATTCCGCGCTTAGTGTGACGGTTGAACATAAATCATGTTTTATCTGTACCTAAAAAAGGTTTTATTTCCCTCATTTACTGACTGAGCTATTTTCTCTTTTGGTTGGGTCTTTGCACAGCTGATTATTTGCTATGCTACCTTTTGCCTGACCTAATATACAGTTGTTCTCGATCTCCCTTTCTCTGAATCTGCCTATATTTCCTAAAAGCTGTCTTTTTATCTTTTAAATACATGCCACCTCTCAGAGAGATCCATTTGGCGTCTTTCTTTTCCAGTACTTTTATCAACTTGTCTGAAGCAAAGATCTGTTGCTTTTAATATTGCATTTTATGGGTTTTCTCTCTGCTCTTACACTCCACCACTCAAATACCTCCACCCTGCACTTAAATATTTTGGCCTCTCTGTAAACTCAGCCCTCCATAAACTAAAACCTAAGTTTTCATTTTGAATGACTCAGCCTCTGTCTTCATACTTAACCTCACTGGAACCTAAATTTGCACCCACAATTGCATCTTGTAGCCTATCCTCATTTGTCCTTTTGAAATTAGGCCCTTGGTTTCCGTGTGTGCTTTAATAAACACCACAAAATGAGAGATAATGCAACATAAATGTGCCCACCACATTGATTCTCTGTAATTATATTACTGTGTTCAATTGTGTACTTGTGTAGGAGCCCTCGTGTAATACTGGAACATACCACCATGTGTACAGTAGGCCAGTGTAAATTGTTAGTAATCAATGTGCAATGCAGTAGATATTTGAAATGTTCACATTAGTGCCGGTCATTCACATTTCATTTATTGGCCCAGGTACATCAAGCTACATTCACCTAATGAGGTATTATCATCCCAAAAAGTACCTTATTTTTATTGTGCAATACAAAAACGTTGGACCACCAAAAATAAAGCACTTTGCATCGGATCCAATAAAAAAGAGGCTAAAAACCGCATTTTTTGCTTTTAACGGCCATTCATCAAGTTCCGAAATTTATCGGAATGGGATTAATGGCAGAAAGACAGCAAATATTATCTCACCTACTCCAGGCTGGCGTTAGCCTTGTCTCTCCTATGTATATAATCACCATTATATACTGTACATACTGTAGGCAAGATAATCTAAACCAACATGAAATAGATAAAACATAACTTTCAATAAATGTTAACCCATTAGAAGCCCATGGGTCCACTAGTCATGGATTTTCATGACTAGCTGAACACACAGGGGTACAAAGGGATTAATATCAATATTAAACTAAATCACCTACATCCCTTGCCCTCTACTAAACCCACCACTCCCCCTACCCACCCCTTTCTAGACTAATGTCCAATATCCCTATTAGCCAAATGTGGCTATAAGTGTTTTTGGGCAGTAAGCATAAAAAATAAGCATGTACACAAATAAACATACGTAACTTTAAAAATATTTTTAAAATACATTATCCATAAAACCATTCATTGTCACTGTGGCTACCTAGGCCATCTTAATTGGCATTAAGCATTAAAAATAGGCATGTACACAAATAACCATAACATTAAAAATACATTTAAAATACATTATCCATCCTTTTTGGGACCGGACGCGATATTATCTTCACTTTAACAGAGTTTGATCTATGCGGAACATTGTATTATTGATCTTGTTTAAGCAAATATCTATCTGTGATCAGGGTTTGAATGTAAAATGTTTTTCGACCAGCACTTGTAGACTAAAGCCAATAAGACGTTGTATTGCTATTTGAAAGGTTGTGGGGTAGCCTTTGGGCAGCTGGTCATGAATGTCCGAGTTCTGCCACTGAAGGAATATAGGACATTTTATAATAGGCTTTGGAACAGAAATGCTAAAATGCTGTTAGGAGGGAATATATATATTACATTTATTTTTTCTTAGTCAACTTATTAATACATGTATTCATTTATCTATTCATTTTAATTTTGCCTTTTCAGTGTGATATTCTTACACGTCTCTTCTTTGACATCATTCCTACAGTAAATAGAGTTTGCATTTTTAACTGTTTTAGAAACAGCAAGAACCTTCATCAAATTTTTGGAAGTTCAGTCCACAGCTACTATATAACATCCCTGCATCTCACGAGAAACCTAATAGTTTATAATAATAATAATCATTATAATAATAATAATAATGTCACCATTTTAAAATATGAAAGACTGTACCAACTGCCACGTTCCTCAGTCATTCTCACAATGTAACTTCCTCGCACATGGATTTTACTACTCTGATTTACTAAAAATTTAAATTCTTCTGTAATAAGTCAGAAAAATCTTGGCACAGGAAACAAGGGCTGCTGCAACATACAAGGGGGTTCTCAGATCTTCTAATATGTTAATTGTCTTTTTGTACTGCACTATAATTATCATGCACCATCATCATCAGACATCTGCTACAAGATCCTTAATAGGCTAATAAAGTAGACGTTATAGAATTAAGGGGGTCAGAATGCCCTTTTGGCATCTTTTACATGCACTGTACTCCAGTGGAAAAACAAAACCATAAAACTTATATTATGGACTAACAATGATTTAACACCAAACGCTTGGCACATACAGACTGTAATGACCTGTGTCGTCAATGCAGCTGCACTCCTAATCTATTTTTAACTTAATTCTCCTTTATTATATTACAATGTGCTAGTAGTTTATGGGAATAAAGTAACACATGTATTGTTTACATGTATTTTGACAAATAAAATAGAATGCATGTACAGTATGTAATGCCCAGTCTTCTATCTTGAATGAAAGAATTTCAAAAGTATATTTTTCATAACAATGCTTTATCTGTGCATTTTATATTGAGATTTATTTACAGTCGACATACTGTACTAAGAATTGTTGCTTAATTCACACAAGGGTGGCATATCAGATTTTTGTAGTGTCAGAGGGCAATTTTTACGAGAGCATTTGTGTAATATTGGTCTCTGCCACAACGAGTACTCTGCAGTACAGCGTAAATCATGGGCTTTTTAGGCTTTTTAGGCTTTTTACGCTGGTAGAAGAGATAATTATACTGAAACTTTGGTGCGTTATTTAAAAAAAAAAATCTTTACGAAAAATGAACATAAGTTTTTTTTAGCAAAACTACCAATCACCCAGGCTGAGCTACAAAGCAGCTTGTTTTTTTTAGAAAATGGCAATTATGGAAATTAGAAATAAAATGATGTCAACATTCTTTAAAATGAAAAATGACCTCTGAATTTACGTGTGATATGTATAAAAAATGAAAGGCAATTCATAATTTGTTGTTGTTATCTCGAATTGCCTTTGTGTAGCAGAACCTTAAAAGCAACCTTAAAAACAGTCAGATATAGAGGATAATCCTGTATCATGATTATAATTTAGTTTGAAACATGGGGGGACACCATCTTAAATGGGCCCTTAATATCAATGTGCTTTCTAAACACAATGAAATCAAAGATAAGCTTTGATAAATACTTATGATACTTGTCTGACTGTATGTGGTCAAAAAAAAACTTGACTTCATGAAAGAATCCTATGATTTTAAATGAAAACAAAAGGAATTCAATTGTACAGTGCAGCAAAACTGGAACAAATGTGGCAAGTAAATAGAGGCTTTAAATTATATCTTGAATGCTAATATAAAGTGAGCTTAGTGATTATACCTTGTAGAAGCCATGGCTATATAAAATAATGAAGCTTTTGAAGTTGATAAAATCTAAGCAGATAAAATGATTTAAATAAAGTAAGGGTTTCTTTTTAATCCGGTTTAATATAAAGTATGGGATCTGGCAAAAATACAGTCAGCTTACTCTGAAACAAACTATGATAAGATAATAGTTATATCATCCCACCTGTACACATTCGATAAGCTGGCTGCAATGTGGCATAAATAATAAAATGTAACATTAAAGGTTTGTAAATTTGCAAATATGCTTCCTACATATATAATCGCTCACTGCATGGCTTGTATGATGATGTCACCCTACTGCGGATATATCTAAAGCTTGCTATGTTTTTCCTGGAATGTGTGTTTTTATAGATCAGAGATGCCATGGGCTGCTGTAAACTGGAAAACTCCCTGTTCCTGCTTGATATTTTAGACCCAGCTTTTCCTTCATTGTCACCATGGAACATCTGTACTAAGGCAATGTTGCAGCAAAACTGATGCAAACAGCATAATTTTCATTTTGTGACACTTACCACAGGGAAGCCAATATCCCAGTGTGGAGAAGCCAATATCCCAGTGTGGAGAAGCCAATTTACCATTGTGGAGAAGCCTCTGAAACTGCAAAGGATCTATGCCATTGTGAAATGATTGTACTGTTCAATGTCATTTATTGATTTCTTCCCTTTGCATCAATTTCTTCCTCATATGAGTCAGTTTCAATTTAGGGTATATCAAATGGAGGATCTAGGAATTAGTTAATAATAATAAAGTGCAAACAATATTAGCCAGTAGGAAAGAAAATCCCTGACCCGCAGAGATTACAATAAAAGTTGTGTGTTAGGAGACATAGAGACAGAAGGTGAGGAAATGCATGTAATAAATGGCAATGCTTGGCCACAATGGTTGGTAGGAGACACTATGGATGTGGAGAGTAGCATTTAGTCTGTGCTATTGAAATGCTTCATTAAAGAGATGAGTTTTAAGGTTTCACACTGGGGAGAGAAGGTGCTTGGCGTATACTGAGTGTGAGGGAGTTCCAAAGGTAAGGGGCAGTGTGGGAAAAAGGTTTAAGGTGAGAGAGCAGTAGCGGTAAAAGGGGTTGGAGGAGACAGTTATGGGTAGGGAATAGGAGAAGAACAGTGGCATAATGAAAGATCAAAGCTGATAAATGGAGAAGCAGATGAGTGTAGAGCCTTAAAAGGTAAGATGAACTTTGTAGGTGATCCTACATTTAATGAGAAGCCACGAGAGGGATTTAAGGAGGAGATGAACAGGGACTGTTTTGGGAGAAAGTGAAGTTATTCTAGGAGCAGAATTTTGGATTGATTGCAAAGGAGAAAGTTGTGAGGCAGGGAGGCCAGTTAGCAGTATGCTACAATAATCCAGACGGGAGAGGATAAGAGAGCGCATTAGAGGTTTAGCATTAGATTGATAGAGGAAAGGGTGGATCTTGGCAATATTACGGAGGAAGAAGCAACAAATTATAGCTTGCTGCTACAGTACATATCTAGATGTCATACCTACATTTGTGAGTAAAGTAGAATCTTCTAATTATTGTTCAAATGAACAAGAAGCAAAACAATCTGATTTGACAACGAATGACACAAAAACATCTTGCACTTGCATACATTTTCATAAAAACTAAAATCACAGAACATCTTGAATAATTTCCTATTATCAATGTTAAGGAAGATGACTCAGGGCACTACGGATTTGAAACTAATTTATTTGGTCAGTATTTCGACTGATCTGTCACCTTGAAAAAGGCCACTGTGACGGCCGAAACGTCAAAATTCTGACCAAATAAATTAGTTTAAAATCCGTAGTGCCCTGAGTCATCTTCCTTTGCATGTATTCTGGATCTCAGACAGGTATTCCCTGAACCAGGAGCACGGGTAACCGTATGTATTATTGTTACTATATAAATTGGTGTGCAGCATAAAATCCAATTTTTCTATTTTCAATGTTGACATTTCTGATCCTCTTCCTCAGCGTCTTTCATTTATGTACTGTTTGTCATGGTTTTATCGTATTTGAATATTGTACTATGCTCAGCACAAAGTAAGCACAAAGTAAGCACAAAAGGACTAATGTCATCAAGAGTGACCTGCCCACAAAGGTACAAATAATGTCATGGAATGTTACAAGCTTGGAGAGCCCATGAGTGGGGCCAGCCATTAAAAGCCCATAGGGAGACTGAAAAACTTCCAGAGGAAGAAGCAGGGCCCTGTTGAGGTAGGTAACAGCACTCCCCAGAATTCTCTGAACTTTACCGTGGTGGTGATTGTTTCCTACTCCCTCCCTTCTTGCCATGCTTTTGACTTCAGATTTGTGTGTCAGGAAGATTGGGGAGCATGCTATATGTATCTCTGAAGGGCTTTCCACCACCCCCTTCATTGATCTCCTGTGACCATGCTACAGTAGTTGAAACATGTGGTCCATGATAAGGCAATCAATAGAAATGTAAGGGAGACAGATGTGATATTTCAGAGAGAGAAGTGCTAGCACAAGAAGTCATGCTCTTAAGCTGGAGGGTGGCAGGCTAAGGGCAAATGTGAAGAAGTACTTCTTCATGGAAAGGGTGGTGGATTTGTGGAAAAGCCTCCCCACAGATATGGTAGAGGATAATAGAGTAAGGGAATTCATACATGCTTGGGATAAATATAAGGCTATCCTAAATATGAAAGAAACCCCAAATATCAAAAAGGTCTGAGGTTTACAGTATAGAGGAAAATGGGCAGTCAAGGTTTGCCAAATGATTCTATTTCTGCCGTCAAATTCTATGTTTCTATGAGGGGAAGCATAGGCAATGTATGTGGTGTGTGTGTGTGTGTGTGTGTGTGTGTGTGTGTGTGTGTGTGTGTGTGTGTGTGTGTGTGTGTGTGTGTGTGTATTCAAACAGTATCTATCTATCTATCTGCTATATTATGTATATAATTTTAGGATTCATAGATTACGAAAAAGCATTTTAGTCTGTCTACAACAAGAATGCCACACCATTTGATTACATGAAAATACATGAAAGGGTGTCACCACAGTTTTTCCCAGCAACAATAAAAGAAATGTTCACGACATTGAGCTTGGAAGAAAAAGGAATCAAAATCATTAATGCATATTTGAGTCACCTACAACTGGCAGACAACATTGTTATTTTTGCCACCAGTCCAGAAGACCTCCAGCAACAAATCAGAGAACTCACGAAGCATGTAAGAAGGTGGACCTACGTGTGAATCTCAGCAAGACCAAGGTGATTTTCAACAAATGTGTAAAATATACAAAGATCAAAATAAATTAAAGAAAAAACAAGTAGTCGAAAACAATGTTTACTGTTTATCACCAATTATCAATGGATGGGAACTTGTCAAATGAAATCCATAGGTGAATGAAGATGGGATGAAGATCAGTTGGATGACACAAGACAATCTTACAAGGGAACCTTCCACTGTGACTCCAGAGGAAAGTGTTTGGCCAGCGTATTCTTCCTGTGCTCATACAGTATATGAATGTGAAACTTGGACCCTACAGTAAATGCGACTCAAAGAAGTATTAAGAGGTGTATGCTGGGTATTACCTGAAGAGACAGGAAAAAAATAAATGGGGCCAAAAGCAAACAAAAGAAATGACCATTGTTGGTCGACGATGGTACTCGGCTGGATTCCAAAGGCAATCAAAAGATCAAGACGACAACAAAAAGTAAGATGGGAAGATGAAATTAGGAAATGTGTTGCAGCAAGATGGAGAGGCTTGCAACCGCAGTGCCTGGAAGATCTTTGGAGAGGCCTTCATCGAGCAGTGTATCAATAAGGGCTGTAGATAATTATGATCTACATGTTTTTATATAATAGATTGTTTATTTATTATTTTAACATCTCCTTATTTGCTCAGCCTCTTAATTACCCTTTCCCTACCGACTAGTTCAGTGTTCTCCTCCCACCTGCACTTGTGCTTTTCCATTTACTCCCTGAAAGGTAGAAGGGGGAAAATCAGGCAAAAACACTTCTTTTCATTGTGTTTGCTCCTAAACTGGAATTGAAAATGAGGTTTTGCCTGTTTTTTGACTCAGTCTTGGTACGTTAGGCTGAGCTGGGGTTCAGTGCTATTAGAAATGTGGATGTTCTGGGGGTGTTTCCCCTGTCCACACCACACCTGCCCATGTCTCTTACAAAATGTAAGTAAACTAAAGTAAGAAATGTTATAGTATTTAGCATTCTTATACTATCATAAATTCTAATTCGAGATAGAGAAATGAAAATAAATATAAATGCATAAACCAGTAAATGTGGGATAAGGAGCACCAGATTCATGAAATAAAATGACAATTCAAAGCATTTTTTTTTTTTCTGTAATAAATATGGTGCATTTTTTTTCACCAAAACTGCTAACAATTCCAAATCGGCTGCTCTGCATTCAGATATAATTAGGGGTCTAGTTACTTTCTGCTATGTTCACCAAAATACAACATTGGTGTATGTGAATGTGTGAAATCACTGGACAAAGTAAACATTAGTTAAGATACTGAAATAAATAAAACATGGTAAATAAATGTGATTAAAGCTGTTAAAAGCCAAAATAAACACATAATTGTTTTAGGGAGAAATGAAGTAACGGTTATAGAGGGTGATATAGCATGTAACAACTGCATCTATATTTCAGGCCTACGTGCATAATTGATCATGATGGAAAAAAGATCTGTTAACAGGCCTTGGCTGCTGTTTAGGCAGGTTGTAGATTTCTTATAGAACTATTGGTATTCTGCAGATTTATAATAGAGGTGCAAATTAGTTTGCTTTTGGTTTTTGTGGCAGAACAGAAATCATACTGTAGAGCTAGCAGCATGACGCCCATTGCTTTGAAATCACACTGCAGGGGTTCTGGTTGTTGCTCCAATTGCTGTGACTAAGGGCTTGTATTGTCTGGCCCAGATGAAAATCAAAGTATAAGCCTGGGTGCTGGCTGCCAATAAAACTGAGTGGAAAAATAGAAACAAGCTGGATTCGTCATTTTGTTGCAATGAAACCTAGACAAAAATAGCAAAAATGAAAGCATTTATTTATAATAATTATTACATGTTAAATGATTTCCTGAAGGAGGCTAAGATCGATAGATGGATATTTGTTGTAAGTGTTTGTGTAGTGTGACCTTAAATGATTTGCAAACCTGAGTTTGTGTTTTATTGTGTGTCGTATAATTAATACAACTTTTCATTTTGGTAGGGGGGGATGTTGTGTAACATATTGCTTGACAAAACTACCCTATCACCATGTAACTGAAATGGAAAAAAAATGAACCAAGTTTATTGCAGACTGCCTACATATGGAGTATGAATCCATATGATATAGTTTGTCAGGTCATACAATTTGGAAGGGTTCATATACTACATCAGGTTGTTGTAATGAAATGTTATAGGAATTGGAGTCTGCCTGCAGTGCAGATATGGGCATATTTAATCTTATAGTAACTTAATATATCATTGTCTGTATGATTTAAATATAGCTATTTTCTCAGACCCCATCAGATTCTGGAAAAAAAACATGTACATTGTCAACCACTACATGAAAATAGAAGTAGCAAAATTCCAAAAGAAAACAATGTGAATGTACTGTATGTATGTGGGGGCCTCAGGTGATGCAGATAATTTATATTAGTGTTTCCTCAGCCCTGCGTTTTTGTCCAGATGTGGCTGACAGCCACCTGTGGGCAGTACTCACCTTACTGGTAAATAAAAAGCAGGAGCATGGCTGGAAGAGAAGGAGGATGATCATCACACACAGCTGACTTAAAGCTTACTCTGGACTCCACAGCAGTCTGAGCAGGGAGAAATGTTTAATGGCCATAACATACCCATCCATCTGCAGGTGCACTAAGGGCTATATTTCCTAAATGTCAATATTTAACAATTTCGCAATATCAGGGGATAGTGCTATTTTTTCTTAATGGCCTATCCATTAAAGCTGTATCACCATTGGTAAAGCAGTGATAAGTGTCTTTATAGTGTGGTGATATTTTTGCATATATTTTAATGCGGGCTATGCAAATGAGCATGCAAATTAATAATTATTGCAAAAACTATTCACGTTATTCACTAAAGTATGCCATCAGTCCTCACTCTTTGGTGTTCTTGGATTTGAACCTCTCAGTGGATAAGGATATGAATATTTTTACGAACACACACTTTAAAGATGTGGTTGTTAACTTTGATGTTCATGCAAAAAGCAACCACCACCACAAATGGTTGAACAATATTTCCATGGGGCAATTCCACTGTATGGAACATAAGGCGTTTCTTGAACAGTCTCAAGTCCTGCTTGATACATTTGTGGCCAAGGACTATAACAAAGTAGTAGTTATGATCTCTTTTGAAAAGGTTAGGCAATGAACAGAGATGTTCTTTTGGTGGAATCGAAGGCTAAGAGTCGGTCTAAAGGGCTATTGCCTGCAAAATCTTGTACTGGGGCACATAATAAGAACTGTACCAAAGATAGCATTGACCTGATGGGCCCAAGTTTATTACTAAGTATAGTAACTCGGCACGCCATGTACAAAACATACTAAACAAACATTGGGATGTGCTCTGTTGTGATGCCTATTTGGGACCCATACTACCAAAAAGGGCCCCTGTGATGTTTAGGAAAGCTATGAAAGAATGCAACTTAAATTTTATTTCCAATATGCACTTTCGTAATGTAATTCCAATACAATATGTGAATCGATTCGACATCCTTTACATCATGTCTAGTATAAACTGAGTATAAATACAAGGGTATACAAAACTTGGTTGTGTGGAGGAGGGGGGAGGGGGGACAGGGAAAGGGTAAGGGTAACCTCCACTCCAGAATGAATTCTCCCCTATTTATATTACTACAGATGTAGTCTGTTTGTATCTGAGATTTACCTTAACCGAGCCTGTCCCTTACTTGAGATTTTCCAAGAACTTTACGCGAGTTATCCGCGATTTAACCTGGGTGAAGTGAGACCTGAAGGCGGGCAGAAATTCGATATGGGGCGTTATATGCAATACCAGCCAGAATCTTAAGCCGGTGATTGCGAGTTATTGTGTCCCCTCCCGTCTAGCTGTAGGAAAAACTGGACTGCATGTTACATGAGGACAAGGACAAGGCTGAATGTGTACTGCATGTTACATGCTGACAAGGGCTAGGTTGAGTGACACTCACTGTACTGCATGTTACATGAGGACAAGGGCTAGAAACCCTTAGTACTTTATGTACAGTACTACTGTAAGTGTATTACATTTACTGCTAAAGCACAAAAATGTCTTAAAACAATGAAACCAGTGAACACATTATAAAACAAAACTTATTTTTTATTATATGAAAAACATTCCCAGTACATTTTTAGTTGATTATTGTGAAATTAATTAAACAAGTGTTCATCCCCATAGCCATGGGTGTTCCAGGGAAGACGCCTTTTATGCCTTTAAAAGGCATTGATGTTGTCTTTCACAGCTCGGAAAAGAACCGGGGTATAATGAAATTACATTTTATTTTGTCCATAATATTTCTGCGCAAGGCAGGACTTTGCTGCCCCTATTGCCATCATAATAAACCACCTTAAACCACTAAAGATACAGCTCATAACCGACATGTTTTTTCATAATGAGAAGGGCTAGTATGGTAACTTTTCCAGCACTTCTGGAAAAGTATTTTCCAGTATGTCTGCAGAAGGTTTGTTAGCTTCATGTTTGGATCGTGCCCATATTGAGTTGCATTTGAAGCTGTACTCTCCTGGGTGCCGCAGGTCGTGCAGCAGGTGTGCATATTTCAATGGGCGAGGATAGATGTCTGTGGGGCTTCATATTTGCACCTGTACACTTCTGGGTGCCGTGGATGTTGGTGGAAGAGGTGTGCTTCTGTCAGTGGGTGAGGGTAGAGTGTCTGGTATGATGCTTTCCTCCCGTGGTGTGCGTTGTCTTGGTGGTGTGCAGGCCAATTCTGGTGAAGAAGGTGCAGGTGGTGGATGGCATTCCTCCAGGTCACCCTCATGCTCCTGCGACAGACATACAGGAGGAGGGACAGAAACAAAATAATAGAGCCCAGCAATGTCATTGTCAATGTTGCCCATGCCCTCTCCATCACCTCCATTCTCTCCAAAAGTTGATCCAACTTTGCCTTCATTCTTTCCCTGTATTGCTGTGTTGTGTTGCAAATTCTTCCGTAGTCACTTAAAGATTCCAGTATGTGACCTATGGAGCTGGGGCTGACGGTGTGATGGTGTAATAGTGTTCTCTCTCTAAGAGGCTGTGTGATCGTAGGGGGACTTCGGTGGGACAAGGGAAGTCTTGTTCTGCTTCAGTTGTCAGAAGGCTGTCTGGTTGTGCATCAGTGCAGCAGGGGATGTCTGGTTTAGGTTCTGTTGTCAGAGGGCTGTCTGCTTCAGTATCGGTGCGGCAGGGGACATCTGGTTCAGCTTCTGCTGTCAGAGGACTGTCTGGTTGTGCATTGGTGGAGCAGGGGACGTCTTGTTCGTGTTCTGTTGTCAGTGGGCCATCTGGTTGTGCATCAGTGTGGGAGGGGACGTCTTGTTCGCTTCTGTTGTCAGAGGGCCATCTGGTTGTGCATCAGTGCAGCAGGGGATGTCTGGTTCGGCTTTGGTTGTCATGTGGATGCCTGGCTGTGCATAGGTGGTCCTGGGGACTTCTTGTTCATCTTCAGCTTGGGTAGACCGAGGGTCGTATGGTTCGGCAACGTTCGCTTGAACCCATTCAATGTCCTTTTGTATGACCGTTCCAATTTTCTTCCTGGAAAAGCCCGGTCCAGGATGTTTAGACTTGGGAACTTTTAGTGCCTTTTCCTTAGTCACCGTAGGCTTTTTGGCCATCTTTTCCTTTGGCACGCAGACAACTGCTGCATTTCTCTTTCTATTCTCAGGGACAGCAGCAGTTAGCCGCTTGTTGCGTGTGTAGAATTGGGACTGATCCATGTCAGAAGATTAAGTACAATACAGTATCTGGACAGAAAGCAGTTGTTTCAGAGACAGATCAGCCATTGTGGAGGACATCCATTTTGGTTGGCCTTTTATGCACTGTATCCCGACTCAATGATACAGGTGTTAAAAGAGGGTGTAAACATTAACGTTACATGACAAATGTTGTGCATACTTTACTGAATGTTCACTGTGCTTTGTTTCATTTCTTTTCAAAAGCAGCAATGCCCAGAACAGTTATTTCAAAGGAGATGAGCATGAGAATACGGCAGACGTACCTGATAGGTCAACAAATAACCCAAATCCAATACAAAATACAAAAAAGACAAAATACAGAACTCTTAGATTATGTAAAAGATATATTAGGCCACTAAGCCCCTATTCTTACTTACAAGTAAGAAATGAATAGTGCAGCATCAGAGGTATGGCGTCTCCACATTAGAGGACACAGTTCCATTCAGATGTACATCCACAAAGTATACTACGTTAGTATTGTCTCTGTATGGGTCACCTTATGGTGACCTTGTGTCCTACTTGATGTTCTCACATCAGGGGTGCCGGTTGGTCACCGCGTCTGCAGGAACGCTCGGGAACACTGCCTTTGCCTGCAAGAGCAGGGTTCCTCCGTGCTATGCTCCTTCAAGTTCTTCCGGTTTACGATTTTCAAGCCCTGTACTGACGTGTTAGCGTCTGACGTTGTGGTGTATCAGCAAAGAACCTCCATTGGCTTAGGTTTGCACTTACCCGCCTCATACGATCTTCCCGGGGTGAAGGCCCTCTCCCACCAACCCCACCACTCTGACCCCAGGTGCCATCTTTCTTCTTTCCCACCACATAGAGCAAATCGGTAGCAAAAATAGCAGCAAATGGTGGGCAAAGAATATTAATAAGAAGGGCTGTCTGGCTGTCTGGTACCGGGCTTTCTTGTCTATTCCCTCCCAATGGAACTGCCAGAACCATTTTTCTTCCCTGTGTCTCATCTCCTGCTGCCACCGCCACCTCCTCTCATCCCTCCGAAACGCCTGCCTCTCTGCAATCTTCAAATGCCGTCGCTTCCAAATCGCCTCTGCCGCCTCGTCCCTTTAAGACCTCACACAATGTAAGAGCTGGGCTGGATCCATTGCTGTCATAGCTAATCGAACTGTTCAGGCCAAAATTCAGTACTGCAACTTTAAATGTTGAATTTTTTTTGCAAATGGACACTTTCTCCTTTAAGGGCTTAATTGGTCTCAATTGGCTTCCTTTTCCTGGCGGCCACGAGAGGATCCCCTCACTTCTCACCAGGGTGGTTCCAGGGCAGATTCCTCTTCCGAACCTCGGGAAGTACTTTTTTCAGGGAGCTCAAGTTTCTTCCGGATGGTGTCCCCCTCAGCTAGTTCTTTTAGAATGTTAGTCCTTCCATTTTTTATTACTAGCAATCCAAATGGAAAGATTCATCTGTACCTCAGCCTCTTCTGAGCTTTAATTTACAGCGCCTTCTGAGGGTCGTTGGGGATAGATCCTGGAAGACCTGAAATTTTATTTTTTCAAAGGACAAATTATTAACTCTTGTGATTTGACACAGGGCTTCTTTGGTCTTAAAATAATAGAAACAGAGGATAATGTCTCTAGGGGTGTCCCCTAGCTGCGGCCTACTCGTTATGGCCCTATGGCATCTGCCTAGTTTAATTTCAGCCTCAGTCTTGTCAGGTACAGTAGCATGTTGTTGAGACATCTTGAAATTAAGTCTTCTACCTCTAAGACTGTTTAAGGCACCCACGGAATCCACTCCTTGATAAAGTGTTTTTAACACGAAACGCGTAGGAGGGTGAGTGCCTCCACTTTTTTAGATGGATCAATAAAGGAATATTTTTAATACTACCTGTTTGAGACCCACTTTTGGCTGTTGCGCCAGAATCACCTTTTTTCTCAGATTTACCTCACTACTCCAGGCTGCACGCTTACCATGACTTCAGGATTAAGAGATTTCTGTGAGTACTTTCTTATTCATGATTACTCAATGTGGGTCTAGGGACCATCCCAATGAGGGTCTGATGGTTTTTTTTTTAGCCTTACACCTTACCCTTCAGGGAATATTGACCCACCTGGGGACTTTACTACTTATAAGCAGTTTATCCATATCCTTATCCAGTCCTGTTTTATGCATACATATTGAAGGGATTCAGTGCTGAAGCGCCTTTGTCATTTGGAATTGGGTCTATTTTCAACATCCTCTTGCCGCTCTGTTAGGTCCGCTACTTGTCCCTTCAGGTAAGTCGTTGTTTTTATATTTTTATTAAGAGCTTTAATCGTGGAGTCTAACTTTTTCTCCAGCTCATCAGTCCTTCCTCCTGCAGTAGCAATATATCTCCTCATTTCCCTCATCTTCTCCTGAAACATACTTCTCAGGTCCCCAAAGAGCCTTTCAATATCTGATTTTGTGACCATATTTTTGAGGAATGACAGATTTCCCACCTCTAATAGTTCTCTCTCAGGGTCAGAGCTTCCATTGTCCCCCTCATCCGGTAACTCCGCTGTTTGCGCTGAATCCATTCTTTTAAAATAAATACGGATATATTTTCTTTGCCTGAGCCCTCGTAATCATCACTGGGTGTTAAGTAACTGATCCGTACTTAAATCAGTGTGAGTAGTGCATTTTTAATGGTTTTTCTCAGCTGTTATTTGCCTGGGCGAAACAGAGCTGTTAGATTAGACCTCCATGCCGTCACGCATGCGCCATTAATATTTTTATTAATAAATTATTGTTTTAATTTAGCTTGCATACATCCACAGTATTGTTTTTGTTCTTTCCACCTATATTTGGGATCTGTATTACACTGTTTGTCATTTATATTGGTGTCTTTCAAATGCCTTAAAAGGGTTTCTTTATGTATTTTTTATGTATTTTAGTATGGTTATTTTATATACTGACCAATGGATATTTTCAAGATTGGACTGTATATAATATTGATTGGTTCTTAGATTATGGATGCTGGCATTGTCTGATATTTTTATAAGATGGATTCCATCAAATCACATTTCATGAAATACATAAAAAAAAGATTGATCAACGGAGGGTTAATCTGCCCTGTAATTATATTCTGTTGTTCCTACCAAATTAGTTGCTTAGTTACCTCAAACTATTTAAGGGAGTCTCTCTGCTTGGTCCGTCATTCCTGAGGAAGTCACATGGTAGTGACAAAACGTGTAGGGTTTATGCAAGAGACACCGATGTCATTCTGTTTGATCGCGATAGGTAGACCCGCTGCCCGTGGTCTAGTGAAGAGAATAGCTATTAACTGCCCCTGCTAGGACTATCTTGGTGATCCGGCCCCTTTGGATCCAGCTCCCAGTTTGTGCAGTGGAGATAAAGGCTTTTCACTGCCCCTGTGAAGACTATCTCTGAGGTTGTTGCCTTTGGATCCATGTCTCTGTCGTTTGTATACCTGGACACTTACCTGTTGGTCATGTTTCCTGATGTTGGGATGGTGCTGCCTGGTGATTATATAACACCTAAATGCTTTCAACTCTATAATGTTTGTGAGTGCAATTTAGTATTCCTACTTTTTACCTTTAATTATTACACCTTTATGCGCTATGGAACATGCACACTCTTTTTTTCTTTTCTAGATATGTATCACAGTGGTTCTCCCTGAAATTTATTGTTATCATCCAGGAGGACATTCCTTACCCCTCCTCCTGTATACCACAGTCTTATTTGTTATACCTGTGAGATTTATATTGTACTATTGGGACACCTATTAGTATGTTATGGGAACAATTATATTCACTGTTTTTCAGTATATTGTATCGACTGTTCACTTTATATTTGACACTCCACATATTTTAGCTTATTCATAGAAGATATTGTTACACATTTCACTTTGTTTCACTTTCACACAATCATTTTATATTGGCACTACTATTTATTTTGTGTGTGTATATATATATATATATATCACAGTATATATATCATCTTTCCTGCCTTTGTGGCCTTGTCTATGTGGGCATGACCACAAGGGAAGTTCGCTTTCGTGTGCTTGAACAAACGCGTAACATCAAAAATGCGAGACGTGACTTTGATTCATTTAAAAAGATCACATCAGTGGCCCGTCATTTTCTACAGCATCATGGGTCCAACTGTGCGGCTCTCACTGCGTTCGCTTTCGACAGGGTCTCTCTGGGTGTCTGTGGTGGTGACTTAGAGAAGGCCCTGTTGAGGAGGGAATGTAGGTGGATTGTTCAGTTGGGCCCCATGATGCCACAGGGACTAAATGATTATATGGGCTTCGCTATGTTTCTTTAAATGTTTTATTTTTCAGATTATTTTGGTATTATTTAAGATGCTTTAATATATGGTTCTCTTTTTTCTCTTTCTGCTCTCCTTTATCGCTGTATACCAAGGACCAGCATCTCCTGTTGGGAAAACGCGCTATGTGACTTCCTCTATGAGATTGGCTTACAAGATCACTCTCCAGGATATCCAGACAACCTTACCACTCTGGAGACTACAACTGTTGATGTGGACCTATGGATAGTGTTGATGATAAGAATTCTACCGCCGCACACTCCAATCGATATGGGACTGTCCTATCAGATCGCTCTTCAGCATATCTTTACAATTTACCAATCTGGAGACTATAATCCTTGATGTGGATCTGTGGACACTGATGATGAGGATGATGATGATGATGATAAGACACTAACCGTCGTAATTGGTTTCTATTCCAGTCCCTTTTCAGAATACTGTATGTAGAAGAAGGATGACACTTTTTTGACAAGATTTTTTTTATTCAATATGATTTTCATTTTGTGTAAACTTGGATGATATACATTGTGCTCTAGCAACAGAGCAGCACCATATCTATGGATGTGGTGACCTAATGCCCTAGCATTACATGTGATAATTCTGTTCATAATGATTTTACTGTTTCACAGCTGCTCTATAGATATTATCATATTTCTGGCTGTGCACAGTAATGTAGTGATGCAATAATAATCTCCTTATGCCCTTTCTTTCCAAGAGAGATAAATCTCTGCATGTACTTAATAGTCCAGACACTCTAATATTATGTATTATTGCTACTACTAAATAACTAGATCACGTGTGTTCTATCTCAAATGGAGGTCAAGAAGATGTAATATTCATGTTATCCTATGTTTGTTCAGCGATACTGTTTATTTGCAACTTTATCTCTAGATACCTTACTGTCTTTATGTTCTATAGAAGTGTTATTTATACTTCTTTCATTCCCATTATCATTGGGCTCCTGGCATGGAGTGGTGACGGATCGCCAGCAGTGGTAAATATATGCATCCCCCTGCTGTGCTTGTTTATTTCCCTCCCACACGTGCCGCAAGTGCACTTACGTACGGGTACGCTCTAGTTCCCTTACCTCTGTCTCGGGACTTGACAGAAGGAAGTGGCACTGCTTTTTCTAGTTATGTCTCCTCCTATGGTACTGTTTATTCAGACCACGGAGGTTACTGATGTCACGGCGGCTATGCGCGGTGACGTCACATGTTATGACGGCATTTGCATCACAGTAAACACTCCCCTGCCCGACATTTTCATCTTTCTCAGCTGTTTTCGGGTGAATTTTGGCGCGAAATTTGATTGTAACACTCCCTGACCACTATATATGCTTGGCTCATTCTCCACAACTCCACTCCCCGAAGAAGACTCGTTGTCAAAACGCGTTGGAGTGGGAGTCTGTGGAATTGGGACCCCTGACTTTTTCCATCACAAGAGGCCTCTGCAACTCGTATTTTGGCAACAATTATTACACTGATTTTGGTGATGTATCAATATTCAATATCATCTTGATACATGCTCTTGTCCTAGATTCCTGACATTATCTTAGGCAACATTGTCTTCACTTGAATCTATGGTCATACCATAAGCATACCTCTATTCCTAGTACACAAGTCTGCAGTGTGTGTTACTTTATAGAATAGTGCCGTCTATAGTGCTACCAATTCCTGTGTACCAATACTTTTTGGCTGTGCATTATATCAGCCTTGGTGATTCTTTTGACCAATTTATGTGCCTTTGTCCTCATGGTATATATGTATTGTCAGTTGTGAGTCCCCCCCCTCTTTTATATTTCTCTCCCCCTGTTTTTATTTTTATACTAATACATTTTGTAATAATACTTATATCTATGTTATGCCCGTGTGCTTTATTATAAGGATACTTTTTTGTTGTGCTATACATTTGTTATACTTGAGCACCACTGTCTATTGATACTCTATCATATACTTAGGACAGTTTTTGGGCGACGGTCACGAATTGTGTTGATGCGGTATACTTTGGGTTTTTTGTATATATATACACATGTATGTATATGTATGTATGTATGTATGTATGTATGTATGTATGTATGTATATATATATATATGTATATATATTTAGTTAAGTTATGGTGAGTAAAAAAATTGACAAAAACCCTCCACAACAAAGCATATAGCAAATGGAAATATAACTGTATGCTCATTTGCATGTCTTAGGCAGGTCTGCAACCCCGCCTTTCACCATTATCACCCAGCACACAGCACTTTTGAAGCAAAAAGTGCCACTGTGTACTCATTTGCATGTCATTTCCCAGGATCCCTTGCTGCAGTAGAAGTGCTGTGTGCTGGGTGATAATGGTGAAAGGAGGGGTTGCAGACCTGCCTAAGACATGCAAATGAGCATACAGTTATATATATATATATATATATATATATAGAAAATGAGGGGTGAGGGGGAAAAGAACTCTCGCTTCAGCGAAATCTACAGGAATAAATTGGTAACAAAGGTGCAAAAGGGGATAAGGAACAATTATGAAAATGGACGAAAGCACAACCTTTTGAAAGCACTCATTGTATAGTATGAATTGATGACAAGTTTAAAATCCAAACTTTAATAGTATTGAAATAAAAAATATTAGGGGGAGAAAAAGTTTACAACTAAATATATCTAATATATATCTAATATATATATATATATATATATATATATATATATATATATATATGATAAGATTTTATATTAATTAAGGAATACAAATACATCTCCTGGGGCAAAACCCCAATGATGCCTACTGTATGTAGAGTGAAGGCTCTAATATTGTCACACTGCGCCCACCACAAAGAGGGGATGTATTAACCGCCGCCCTACAACCGCGGAGCTAGGTCCGGAATGTGTAGTCGGAGTCGTGGAGCTGGGTCGGGGTAGGAGAGTTCGGGGAAGTCGTGGTACTTGCGTGATCCAGGGGTTGGAGAGAGAAGAATGGTCGTTATCCGACGCCGTGATCGAGTAGAGAGCGGGGGTCCAATAACAAGCCGAAGTCCAGGGGTAGAGAAGAGACAGGTCCAGGTACGAGCAGGGGTCACAACACGAGTCAGGCAAGGCACAGGAACAGGCAAGATCCAAGAAGCAGCAAGCTTAGCACAACAGTGTTTATGTTCAGCAAAGTGAAAGTGGAACAGGAAGGCATTTAAAGGGGAAAGCACCAATCAGGAACTAGCACATGATGACCTCACACATAAGCCACGAGCCGATAGGGTAGTGCAGGATTGGCTGCTGGTGTAACACAGGTGATGCTGCTAGTGTTTGCTGGCGCGCGGCATTTGCGCGTACGAGGAGTGCAACGCAGAGTGGGTGCCGTGGTGATACTGCGGGAGCGCGCCTCCGTGGATGAAGCATTGCTCAGCTGCATGCGCACAGATAGCGGTCTGTGAATGCCAGAGGTACAGCCATGTGATGCGTGCGGGGGCGGAGCCTGGTGGCGATCTTGACGGTAACCCCCCCCTTCAGGGGAGACCTCCGGATGACCCAGGGCAGGCTTCAAAGGGTATTTGTGATGAAAAGCCCTGACCAATCTGGAAGCGTGTACCTGTTCCCGAGTGATCCATTCACGTTCCTCTGGACCAAAACCCCTCCAATGAACGAGGTACTTCAGTTTCCCCTTTGATACTATGGAGTCGAGAATTGTCTGCACCTCAAACTCCTGTTGACCCTGCACAAGAACAGGCTGAGGTGGCAAGTCTCGAATGGATGATTGGGGATCCTGGATAAAAGGTTTCAAAAGTGAAATATGAAAAGCGGAAGGAATCTTCATGGTTGCCGGCAATTTAAGCCGGTAGGTGACAGGATTGACCCTCTCCGTAATGATGAATGGGCCAATGAATCTGGGTGCCAATTTGGGTGAAGAGACCTTGAGACGAATATTCTTCGTAGAAAGCCAGACCTTTTGTCCCGGAGTAAAAGATGGAACCTCCCGACGGTGACAATCGGCTTGTTTCTTCTGCATATTGATGGCTTTTCTCAGATTCCCCTGAATCTTCTCCCAAGAGTCCTGGAGGCACTGGATTATGTCCTCGGCGGCGGGAACTCCCGAACTGGAGACTGTGGAAGGAAAGGCCGAGGGATGAAATCCATAATTCGTGAAAAAAGGGGACTGTTGAGTGGACTCATTTCTAAGATTATTATGTGAAAATTCTGCCCATGGGAGGAGATCAGACCAATTGTCCTGTGAATCCGAGACAAAACAGCGAATGAACTGTTCTAATGACTGATTGGTCCTTTCCGTTTTTCCATTCGTTTGTGGGTGGTACCCAGAGGAGAAATGAAGTGACATGCCCAGACGTTGGCAGAAGGCTCTCCAGAATCTGGAGATAAATTGCGAGCCTCGCTCCGAGACTATGACTTGTGGAGTATGAAAATCTCCTTGACGAAGACCTCTGAGAGTTTAGGCGCGCTGGGCAAACCTTTAAATGGGATGAAATGCGCCTGTTTAGAAAAGCGGTCCACGACCACCAGTATGGTGTTAATCCCTTTAGAGCTGGGTAACTCCATGATAAAATCCATGGAGAGATGTGTCCATGGACGATCTGGAATTGGCAGTGGTTGAAGAAGGCCTGCCTCCCTATTGCGAGGCGTTTAATTCTGAGCGCATATGGGACACGAAGCCACAAATTTTTAAATGTCTTTGCGCATGCCTGGCCACCAGAAGGTGCGCTCCAACAAGTCGATTGTTCTCCTGGTGCCAGGATGACCAGCGGTCCTGGAAGCATGACCCCATTCCATCACTTTCCTATGGACGTTCGTGGGAGTGAACAGGCGTCCTTCTGGAACCTTGAGGCCTACAGGGATGTTACGTTGAGCCCTGGTAATGTGTGGTAAGGCGTCAAAGGTGTTGGCAGACAAAATATATGCGGGAGGAAGTATAGTCTATTGACAATCCTCTGCTCTGTCCTCGACCAGGAATTGTCTGGATAGTGCATCGGCTTTTATGTTTTTTGAACCAGGAATATATGATATAAGAAAGTTAAAACGGGTGAAAAATAGGGACCACCGTGCCTGTCGTGACCCCAAGCGACGCGCACCTTCAATGTAGAGTAGATTCTTGTGGTCAGTCAGGATAGTGACCGGAGTCTCTGTACCCTCGAGAAGGTGTTGCCATTCTTCTAAGGCCATCTTTATTGCGAGGAGTTTGCGGTTTCCTACATCATAGTTTCTCTCCGCAGAATAATTTTTTTTGGAAAAAAACGCACATGGATGCAGGCGGGCCTGCGGGTTTTTCCTCTGAGACAGTATTGCCCAAACTCCTACGTTGGAGGCGTCCACTTCCAGCATGAAAGGTAACCCTGGATCTGGGTGTACCAAGATGGGAGCAGAAGAAAAGGCTTTCTTTAATTTTTCAAACACTCTGTTGGCTTCGGGAGACCAGTGTGTTGGATCCGCCCCTTTTTGGGTTAAAGCCGTAATAGGTGCCACTATAGAGGAGAAGTTTTGAATAAAGCTCCAATAGTAATTTGCGAACCCAAGAAATCTTTGGACGGCTTTAAGAGATAATGGACACGGCCAGTCCGTAACTGCTTTGACCTTGTCGGGATCCATGGCGAGTTCAGTGTTCGAAATAATGTAACCGAGGAAGGAGGTTGAAGACTGATGAAAGTGGCATTTCTCCAGTTTGGCAAAGAGCTTATTCTCCCATAGCCTTTGAAGAACTTGTTTAACATGTACTGGATGTTCCTGAATGTTTTTGGAGTAGATCAAAATGTCAGCCAGGTACTCAATTACATGTTGGTCTAACAGGTCCCTGAAGATTTAATTAACAAAGTCTTGAAATACGGCTGGTGCATTGCAGAGACCAAATGGCATCACTAGGTACTCGTAGTGCCCATCGCGAGTATTGAAGGCCGTTTTCCACTCGTCCCCCTGACGAATCCTTACCAAGTTGTAGGCCCCTTGTAGATCCAACTTGGTAAAGATGTTGGCGCCCTGTAGCCTATCGAACAGTTCGGAGATTAACGGGAGAGGATAATGATTCTTTACAGTAATCTTGTTGAGGCCGCGATAGTCAATACAAGGGCGGAGCGAGCCATCCTTCTTTTTTACAAAAAAGAAGCCTGCACCAGCAGGTGAGGGAGATTTTCGAATAAAACCCCTCTGAAGATTCTCCTGAATGTAGTCTTTCATAGCTTTAGTCTCAGGCAGAGACAGTGGATAGGAGCAACCTCTAGGCGGAATGGCACCGGGCAACAAATCGATGGGGCAGTCATACGGGCGGTGCGGTGGAAGTTCCTCTGCTTGCTGTTTGTTGAACACATCCCGGAAGTCTTCGTATTCTACTGGAAGTTGTACTCTGTCTGGATCAGGTACAGATACTCCCGCCAAAGCCTTTGAAGGGGGTAAGCAATGCTTCTGCTATTGAGGGCTCCAGCGGATAGGCAAAGACTCCGTCCAGTCGATTAGGGGGTTGTGTGTCTGCAGCTACGGAAGCCCCAGTATGACGTCTGCTGAGGGGGTATGGATGGCGTCCAATTGTATAGTCTCGGAGTGAGACTACCCGATCAATATCTGGATGGGTACAGTCTGAAGTGAGATGAACGCGGGTTGCAGCGGACAGCCATCTATCGCTTCGAGACCCACATGACGATCCTTAAGTACCAAGGGTATTCGGTGTCTCTCCGCAAATCCTTGGTCAATAAAGTTTCCCCCCGACCCGGAGTCCAGAAAGCCCTGTGTCGTGACTCGGAAGGTCTCTCCAGATATGGTGATGGGGAGGTTGATCCTAGTGGAAGGTTGCAAGGGAGGTAAGGATGCGGTACCCAGCATGATCCTCCCGACTCTTACTGGGCTGTTGTGTTTCCCCGATCTCAGCGGGCAGGTAGCCAGTAGGTGCCCATTGTTCCCGCAGTGTAGGCATAGGCCTGCGCGTCGTCTGCGCTGCCTCTCACCAAACGAAAGCCTGGTCCCTCCTAGTTGCCTAGGTTCATCTAGCATTGGTGCTGCAGGAGGCACGGATCCTGCTGGATGACAGGTAGAAGGTTGTATACCTTGTTGTTGTCTGCCCCTCTCCATTCTTCTCTCCTGAAGACGCAGATCCATGCGGATGCAAAGAGCCACCAGGTCTTCAAGTCCTCCGGACGGTCCTGGGACGCTAACTTGTCTTTGAGATGCTCGGACAACCCATGCCAGAATGCTGCCGACAAGGCCTCGTCATTCCAGTCGGTCTCAGAGGCCACAATCCGGAACTCCAGCGCATAGCGGGCCACGGTACGGTCCCCCTGAGAAATGTTGAGAAGGGTAGAAGCGGCATTTACCTTGCGACCAGGTGTGTCGAAGACCCTCTGGAACTCAGCGGTGAAGAGATTGATATCGGAGGTCAGGTCTGGTCATAGCTTCCAGATCGGAGAGGCCCAAGCCAGGGCATCGTCGGTCAGAAGGGAAACGATGTATGCCACTTTTGAGCGTTGGTAGAAAAAATGAGAAGGAAGCAGTTCGAACTGTATTGAACATTGGTTCAGGAATCCCCGACAACCCAAAGGATCACCAGCATAGCGGTTAGGGGTAAGTAATCGTGGTTCAAAAGTCGGGGCCACTGGAGTGGAAACAGGTATAGATGTTGCGGGGTTAATAGTAGAGACAGAAAGAACCCTGACCCTGTCAGATAGGGCGGCTAGGTCTTGCTTAAGGTGATCTAGCAGTTTGTCCCTTTGAGCACAGGATCCAATGATTTCCTGAAACCACCCGTCATATTTGTCCAATCGTTGACCCACCTCAGCGGGGTCCATGTTTGTGTGGCTGAACATATTGTCATGCTGCGCCCACCACAAACAGGACTAGACCGCGGGGCTGAGGTGGGGATGTATATAACCGCCGCCCTACAACCACAGAGCCAGGTCCGGAATGCGTAGTCGGAGTCGTCGAGTTGAGTCGGGGTAGGAGAGTTCAGGGAAGTCGTGTTACTTGCCGTGATCCGGGGTTGGAGAGAGAAGAATGGTCATTATACGAACCCGTGATCGAGGAGAGGAGAGAGCGGGGGTCCAATAACAAGCCGAAGTCCAGGAGTAGAGAAGAGACATGTCCAGGTACGAGCAGGAGTCACAACACGAGTCAGGCAAGGCACAGGAACAGACAAGATCCAAGAAGCAGCAAGCTTAGCACATCAGTGTTTATGTTCAGCAAAGTGAAAGTGAAACAGGAAGGCATTTAAAGGGGAAAGCACCAATCAGGAACTAGGAGATGATGACCTCACACATAAGCCACGAGCTGATAGGGTAGTGCAGGATTGGCTGCTGGTGTAACACAGGTGATGCTGCTAGTGTTCGCTGGCAAGCGGCATGCGCGTACGAGGAGTGCGACTCAGAGTGGGTGCCGTGGTGATACTGCGGGAGCGCGCCTCCGCGGATGAAGCATTGCGCAGCTGCGTGCGCACAGATAGTGGTCTGTGAATGCCAGAGATACAGCCACATGACACGTGCTGGGGGCGATCCTGACAAATATATACACACATACACATTGTATGTATATATATATATATATATATATATATATATATATATATATATATATATATGTGTACAGTATATGTGTGCGTGTGTATATGTATGTATACATACTGTAGTTATATATTTTATTCTATTGTGCTTATCATAGGCAGTTTTGGATATATAATGAGATATAATACTATAGGATATTTATCTGATGCATTTGCTTCGATTTAATACAGGTTTTTGTATTTCTTTTAAATGTTATGTTTTGTGTTTACATGTTTTTTGCTCAGATTTGTATAATGTTGTGATTATGTAGATTTATGTGATTTGATTGTGTTGCTTAGATTTGTATACTTTATTTGCAATAATATTGTAACGGGATTTCACGTGCCTTAGTGTGCAGATTAATGTGTTTTATACATGGGATATTAGTAACATTGTGAGCAATTCTAAGTTAGTTGTTTAGTTTTAGATTATTTTGTTACGTTTTCTTGGGATGGATTACTCTCAGTTTGTCACGGTTATACCTATTGGAAGCTCCTGCTGTTCTACCTGGTGTCGGACATCAGCCTGATTAGGTGCGGAGAGAGTGGATCCCGTGCAAGCTGAGAGGCGTCTATTTAAAGAATTGTATCTGAACAGTAGAGTTACTCTTTGATAAAGTGCCGCAGAGGCAGGAAACGCATCAGAGGACTCACCTGTATGTTTGTTTTTTGGCAATATGCCTATTAGTTAAACTTTTTACCCGCCTCCAGTCTAGCCTTTTTTGCAGTGCTCCTACTCTGCCTTTCATTTACCTATCATCTCCATCTACCGGGACGGACGCACGCCATCGGAACAGACAGACAAGTGGTATGTGAGTATACTTCACTGACCTGCAACTGTTTTTTCATCGTAGTAGCCATTGTGGTGTTTGCAGCAATCGGATCACGCCATACGGAGCAAGGGAGTGAGACGAAGGGAGTTCGCAGAGGGAACCGTGGATATGCAATGCGGTGAGGGGCTACAGATTAGCTGAAAATCCCCTATCGAATGCTCAACCCACCCATTGCTATACCAGAGAGCTTTATCAAAACACCAGGTGACCGAGCTACTTTATGTACACCACACAATACCGGGCTATGTTTAGTATTTATACAGCTTGAGTATTGTATATGTTCTGTTCCGTCAATCAACCCCTTGACTTGGGATAATTTTATGGATAATCACGGACACTCCACAGGACATTAGAAGCACCCTCTCAGGATTTAGGTCCTATTGTATTCTTAAGTAGGGCCCAGTTGTTCTAGATTATAGGCCCCAGGGGATGCAAGCAAAGCAGCCATGCCATAGCATCAGACAGGAGGATAAACGAGAAGCCTTTCTCCTTGAGCAGAGCAGAGAGGGGTGAGGTTTCATAATGTATTTCCCTGGAGCTAGGAGACCAAGAGCAGCTACTCTACAATTGATGTGTGGGTGGGTGGGGGTGGGGGGGGGGGGTGGGGGGGAGGGGTTGTGAAGCAATCCTACAAGTGGAAGGGGTAGTGTGAGGTACTTGTTCTGTATGACTCACCGGGGACTGAAAACCTGTCCTGGTTATTGCTGCTTGATATACTGATCCTGCTGACAATAAACCCCAACCAATTTGCAAAGTTCCTGGCAGTCCGTATCAAGTTACTTACTAGACGTTCCTGTGAGTGATTACCCCTGCCCCTGGCAGAGCCTTTGCAGGTGGAGGCGCTGCACCCTATCCTGAAAAAGATGAATATCGACCCTCCAAGCTCCCTGTCTGCTGAGGCCCAGGATCCTCGAAACCTATAAGTGAGCACCAGAACACTAGATCCTCATTCTATTTCACTTGGGGGGGGAGGGGTTACACCTTATACCCAAAAATTATTTTAATCTGTGAGAATCTATAGAAGTCAATAAAATGCTGATGCTACAAAATCAGTGAGACTCAGAAAATCAGTGAAATTCAACAGGTCTACTACTATTCTCCTAAAGCCCCTCAATATAACCTCATGCCATCCTATAATCTAATTATAATCATGTGACATCGTGTCATCTTTTTATGATCATGCCATCCGATTATCTAATGTTTATAATGGCTTCCTATTATCTCATCATCATAAACATGCTATCCTATAATCTCATCATTTAAAACATACCATTATATATCTACATAATGATGCCAACCAACCAGATTATAGTAATTTCATCCGACCTCATTATAAATATTCCACTCTAATTTATTAATATGACACCTTACATAATCATGCCATTCTAAATATGAAGTATTAAATGAGGACGTGAGAGATAAGATCCATGTATTTCAGGGCATATAAAAATATACAAGAAATGAATGTCATGATGATTATAAATTCTAATCATAAGGACATCCATTTCTTTAATTGTCTTGTAATAACCAGTAATAGATCACAAGCTATACATTATATATATATATATATATATATATATATATATATATATATATATATATATATATATATATATATATATTGTGACAAACGGCTTACTCCGGGGCTCCGCCGTCTGTCCGGGACTGTTAGAACACGGTCTTTTAGGGTAGGTTAAATGATGAGACGTCACGTACTGTTCCTTTAAACAGGCTATGCCTGGTTTATTCAGTCCCAGGCACTGAGACTGCCACAGTTTAAACAGAAAACAAAGCCAAACAAAAAGCTGCTCGTCTGAGCGATAACTTAAACTTAGATGTCCCTGACTCAGAGTTGGAAGTGGCTTGTCCACTTCCACCAACAAAATAAGTACCTTTGCAGTCTTTAGACAAACTAACAGAATGAATGAAGCGATTTGGGAAAGAGGCTTTCTCACCCCTCTGCAGTTCAGCAGCCTTCCAGGCTCTTGGGCGGGGCTCAGAGGAAACAGGAAACAGGTCTTATATACCTGAACTCTAATCAGCATGACAGGTGACAGAAAACAGGCAGCAGACAAACTGTGGAATGGAGTGCCTGTACCACGAGGCTGCCCTGTTCAGCTTAGACAGGACAGAAACTGTTCAGTATCCTGGGAGCCCTGTATATGGAGTTTATTACCAACCCCTGGTTTCTGTCACATATCCTCCCCCCCAGCTCAGACCTCGAGGGGTGAGCGACCATGGATATTAGGGAGTGCATCCTTGACAACCCGTCGGCATTGCCATGTTTGTGCCCCGACCTGTGTTCCACAGAAAATTTAAAGGGCTGTAGGCTTAGGAACCACCTGGTCACCCTAGCGTTCTTCTCCCTATTTTGACACATCCAGGTAAGGGGTGCATGATCTGTGACCAATCGGAACTTTCTCCCCAACAGATAATACTTGAGTGTCTCTACAGCCCACTTTATTGCGAGACACTCTTTCTCGACTATGGAGTAATTTTTCTCCTGGGGATTTAGTTTCCTACTTAAATAAAGGATGGGGTGCTCCTCCCCTTGAGACTCCTGGGAGAGTACCGCCCCCAGCCCTACCTCAGATGCGTCGGTTTGGACTACGAACTCTTTGGAGAAGTCAGGTGTGACCAACACTGGTTGGGCACAGAGAGCTTCTTTCAGGCTTCTAAAGGCCTGTTCGGCTTCGGGGGACCACTTTACCATTAGCGGTCCTCTTGCTTTTGTGAGGTCGGTTAGTGGGGTTGCCTTAGTTGCAAAATTGGGAATAAACCTCCTATAGTAGCCAATTAACCCCAAAAAGGTCCTTACTTGTTTTTTTGTGACTGGCCTTGGCCAATTTTGTATCGCCTCTACTTTGAGTGTTTGTGGTTTGAGTAACCCTCTACCAATAGAATACCCCAGATACTTGGCCTCCTCCAGACCAATAGTGCATTTAGCGGGGTTAGCAGTTAGTCCAGCAGACCGAACTGCGTCGAGCACAGCTTGGACCTTTGGAAGGTGGGACTGCCAATCTTCACTATGGATTACCACATCATCCAGGTAGGCGGCAGCGTACCGAACATGTGGTTTTAAAATTTTATCCATCATTCTTTGGAATGTGGCGGGAGCTCCATGTAAGCCAAAAGGCAGCACCTTATATTGAAAGAGGCCGTCTGGGGTTGAGAAGGCTGTTTTTTCTTTTGCCCTTTCTGTGAGGGGAACCTGCCAGTACCCTTTTGTTAGGTCTAGGGTTGTGAGATATCGGGCTTTGCCCAGTCTCTCTACAAGTTCATCCACCCTGGGCATAGGATAAGTATCAAATTTTGACACCGCGTTTAGTTTCCGGTAGTCATTACAAAACCTTGTTGTACTGTCTGGCTTTGGGACTAAAACTATAGGGCTGTTCCACCCACTTTGGGATTCCTCAATTACGCCTAGTTTTAGCATTTTTTTAACCTCTAAACTTATAGCCTCTCTCTTGGCCTCTGGGATTCGGTACGGTTTAAGGTTAACTCGGACCCCCGGTTCAGAGACTATGTCATGTTTAATTACGTTAGTTTTACCTGGCTGTGTAGAGAAGATTTCTTTGTTCCTTCTCACTAAACTCTGGACCTCTCGTTTCTGATGCACGGACAGTGTTTCAGCTATGCTAACCTCTGGGTCAGTTTCTTGATTCTCTGACGGACCTGGGGGTACTAGGGTTAACAAGACCTCTCTATCTTTCCAGGGCTTGAGTAGGTTTATATGGTAAATTTGCTCAGGTTTCCTCCTACCTGGCTGCCTTACCCTATAATTTACTTCTCCCACTCTTTCCAAGACCTCATATGGCCCATGCCATTTAGCAAGGAATTTACTCTCCACGGTGGGAACCAGAACTAGTACCCTATCACCTGGAAAAAAAATTCTGACCCTAGCACCCTTATTATACGTATTCCTTTGTGCTTCTTGAGCTTTCTCCATGTGTTCCCTCACTATGGGTAGGACTGCAGCAATGCGGTCCTGCATTTGGGCAACATGCTCTATTACACTTCTGTAAGGGGTAACCTCGTGTTCCCAAGTTTCTTTAGCTATATCCAGTAAGCCCCTTGGATGTCGGCCATACAATAGTTCAAACGGGGAGAAGCCTGTGGATGACTGGGGAACTTCCCTAATGGCAAATAACAGGTATGGTAACAAACAGTCCCAGTTTTTCCCATCCTTATCGACCGCCCGGCGTAACATGCTCTTTAAGGTTTTATTGAACCTTTCCACTAAACCATCTGTTTGTGGATGATAGACTGAGGTTCTGAGATGCTTGATTTTTAGGAGTTTACATAGCTCTTTTGTTACTTGGGACATAAATGGTGTTCCCTGGTCAGATAAGATCTCTTTAGGAATTCCGACCCGGGAAAACAGAAGTACTAACTCTTTTGCTATGTTTTTAGCAGAGGTGCTACGTAGGGGAACTGCCTCCGGATATCGGGTAGCATAATCTAATATTAGCAATATATGCTGATGTCCCCTAGCAGACTTTATTAGGGGTCCTACTAGATCCATAGCAATCCGGTCAAATGGTACCTCTATTATGGGAAGGGGTACCAATGGGCTGCGGTATGCTTTGAACGGGGCGGTGATCTGACATTCTGGGCATGAGGAACAATAGTTTGTAATTTCTGCCAGAACCCCAGGCCAATAAAAGCTTCGGAGAACCTTTTCTTTTATCTTTTCCACCCCTAGGTGTCCCCCCAATGGATGACTATGTGCGAGGTGTAATACTACGTTACGGAATGTCCGTGGTACCAACAATTGTTTAGTTGTAACTGATTTTCTTTTATCAACCCGATATACTAGGTCGTTCTCTACCTCGAAGTAGGGGTAAGCAAGTGACCTATCTGGTTGGCCATGAGTACTATTCTGGTCCCGTATATTTCCCCTTGCTACCGCTAATGTGGGGTCCTCCCACTGGGCCTTCTTAAAACTCCCAGGACTGACCTCTAGGTCAGCGAGGGTCTTATCCTGTACTGGGGTGGTAAGTGCCTGATCAACATCTTGATTTGGGGTATTCCCTACCAAAGTAGTGATGGGGAAGGGAATTTCACAGCACTCCTCCTTTTCCCCTTTCTTATTTGGGCCCTCGTCAACCTCCATTTCTGAAAAAGGGAAAGGATTTGTTTCTTCTAACACTTCGTTATGGTCTGCTATTGAACTCTGGGCGCTATTCTGAGCTGGGGACCACATTTTTAGAAAATGGGGAAAGTCGGTCCCTATTAACACATCATGTGCCAGTTTGGGTACAACACCCACCTTGAAATCTAAAGAACCAAATTCTGTTTAAAAAAAAACATCAACAGTGGAATATTCATGATTATCCCCATGTATACAACAAATTGCCACTCTTTGTGAACTGTTTACCTGTTTCTTCTTAATGGGCAATAGGTATTCGGACACTAGTGTGACCATACTCCCAGAGTCAAGAAGTGCCCGAACCCTCTTACCATTAACCTTTACAAATGCCCACAGATGGTTATTCAAGGGGTCCTCTGGGCTAGGGCCCATACATTGGGACAACAGCGAATAAGGTTCCACGCTGTTGCATTGCATGGGCTCATCATTTAGTGGGCAGATTTTTGCTGTGTGGCCCCTCTCATGACAATTTACACATTTAGGTACATAGTCTGTGTCCCACTTAGAGCCTTTTCCCGGCTCCCCATGTTGGCTATTGCCCTTAGTGTGCGAACCACTGTTGCTGGTGCTGCGTGAAGGTGGTCGCCGCTCTTCAGCTCCCCTTAACCCCGGTACCCTTTTACCGTCTCTGGAAGAGTCCTGGAACCTCGTGTAGTGGGGTTGCTCCACGACTGTGGGTTGCGGGTGCTCTCCTGCTGCATTGTACCTTTCTACGAGGGCCACAAGCTCATCCGCATTGTGGGGGTCACTCCGACTGACCCAATGGCGTAAGGCAGAGGGAAGTTTCCTCAAGAACTGGTCCATGACCAACCGTTCCACGATGTGGCTTGCTGAGTTGATCTCGGGTTGTAGCCACTTCCGGGCGAGGTGGATGAGGTCATACATCTGGCTTCGGGTGGCTTTATCCATCGTGAAGGACCATGCGTGAAACCTTTGGGCGCGAACAGCCGTGGTTACGCCGAGGCGGGCGAGGATCTCGAACTTCAATTTTGCATAGACGTTAGCTTCGGCTGGCTCTAGATCAAAGTAAGCCTTCTGGGGTTCGCCGCTTAGGAAGGGTGCGATTAGACCAGCCCACTCAGCTTCTGGCCATCCCTCTCTCTGTGCCGTGCGTTCAAACGTGAGAAGATAGGCTTCCACATCATCCGAGGGTCCCATCTTCTGAAGGTAGTGGCTTGCCCTGGTCATTTTCGGAACTGGGGCTGCCGCTGCCAGTGGAAGGTTACTGATAGTCTCCCTCATGATCTCGAGTTCCTGCTGTAAGCCCTGAGCGAACCGCTGTTGCTCCTCTTTCAGCAAGCGGTTTGTCTCTTGCTGGTTTGCATTCGCCTGTTGCAGGGCTTCATTCGCGTCTCTCTGGACAGCGACATTGCGTACCAGCGCACTCACCACGTCTTCCATCTTGTTTGGAGAGAGAGAAAAAAAACCTTTTTTTTTTTTTTTCTTTAAAGTTCTTTAACCCCCAGACCTTTTAGTGTTCTGCCCGCATTCTCCACCATATGTGACAAACGGCTTACTCCGGGGCTCCGCCGTCTGTCCGGGACTGTTAGAACACGGTCTTTTAGGGTAGGTTAAATGATGAGACGTCACGTACTGTTCCTTTAAACAGGCTATGCCTGGTTTATTCAGTCCCAGGCACTGAGACTGCCACAGTTTAAACAGAAAACAAAGCCAAACAAAAAGCTGCTCGTCTGAGCGATAACTTAAACTTAGATGTCCCTGACTCAGAGTTGGAAGTGGCTTGTCCACTTCCACCAACAAAATAAGTACCTTTGCAGTCTTTAGACAAACTAACAGAATGAATGAAGCGATTTGGGAAAGAGGCTTTCTCACCCCTCTGCAGTTCAGCAGCCTTCCAGGCTCTTGGGCGGGGCCCAGAGGAAACAGGAAACAGGTCTTATATACCTGAACTCTAATCAGCATGACAGGTGACAGAAAACAGGCAGCAGACAAACTGTGGAATGGAGTGCCTGTACCACGAGGCTGCCCTGTTCAGCTTAGACAGGACAGAAACTGTTCAGTATCCTGGGAGCCCTGTATATGGAGTTTATTACCAACCCCTGGTTTCTGTCACAATATATATATATATATATGTATATGTATATGTATATGTATATGTATATGTATATGTATATGTATATGTATATGTATATGTATATGTATATGTAGAGGTATCAGTACCGTGTTAGCCGAGCTTCAATAATCAAAAAAAAAAAAAAAAAAAATAGATGATACCGTTCTGTGGCTAACGAAATGCTTTTATTTGTGCGAGCTTTCGAGATACACTGATCTCTTCTTCCGGCGATGTTACAATGAATGAAGCAAAAGGTAAACTTAAAAACAGTGTCTCTTGGAATGTTATCTGTGCTGTACCTTCCCCCGGTGTTTATGTGTTTTATGGCTGGAGGTGTTAAATGGTTACTGAAAGCAAGTGAAGAAAGAGTGTGTATGTGTATCAGTGTGAATAAAAATGAGTGGAGAGCCCACAGTATATACAGTGCTTTACACAAGGTGTGTGTGGAGTGGGACTGGATATAAATGGTGTGGGTGGGTGTGGAAATGTGAGAGTTAGTAGCACAACTACTAGTTGTGCTACTAACTCTCACATTTCCACACCCACCCACACCATTTATATCCAGTCCCACTCCACACACACCTTGTGTAAAGCACTGTATATACTGTGGGCTCTCCACTCATTTTTATTCACACTGATACACATACACACTCTTTCTTCACTTGCTTTCAGTAACCATTTAACACCTCCAGCCATAAAACACATCCACACCGGGGGAAGGTACAGCACAGATAACATTCCAAGAGACACTGTTTTTAAGTTTACCTTTTGCTTCATTCATTGTAACATCGCCGGAAGAAGAGATCAGTGTATCTCGAAAGCTCGCACAAATAAAAGCATTTCGTTAGCCACAGAACGGTATCATCTATTTATTTTTTTATTTTTTTGATATATATATATATATATATGTGTGTGTGTTACATATATATATATATATAGGAGTGTTACACACACACACACACACACACACATATATATATATATATATATATATATATATATATATATATATATATATATATATATATATATATATATGTGTGTGTGTGTGTAACACCCCTACTGCTGCGGCCAAGTTTATTCGAGCATTTGCCCGTTCTTGGCCGCAGCAGTAGCCTGGCGCGCGCCCGAGGGTGACGGGCGCGCGCCGAAGCAGCGGAAGAGCGCCCTCCGATCGGGGCGCTCTCCCTACCGATGCCGGGTCCGCCGGGTCCCCCGGAACCCCCTGCCGCCGTCCCCCACATCGTGGGACACCAGGGCTCCCTCGGGGAGCCCTGGACGCGCGTGCAGGGGGCGCAGGCTCCCGAAGACGCGTGACCGCGCGTCATACGCCGAGGGGCGGCCACTAGCAAGCCGGGAAATCTCCCGGCTTGCGGATCTGGCCGCACTGCAATTAAGTGTGTCGGCAGTGTATATATATGTAACACCCCTATATATATATATATATATATATCACCCCTATCTCCCCCGCCTAAGGGAGATTTGCTGGTAAATAGGTGTTATGGTGCTGTGGTGCTCACCTGTTGGGTCCCAGGAGGCTGCATCTTTCTCTCTCTATTCTCTCTCTATAATCTCACTCTATTCTCCCTCTCTCTATAATCTCTCACTCTCTCTATATATAATCTCTCTTTCTATCTGTCTATCTATAGATATAGATATATCTCTCCTCTCTAAATTCATATAATTTTCTTTCTTGGTATCTCCCTGCCTCTCTTGCCACCATCTGGAAAGCACTTTAATTCTACCAGTCCAAAAAGAATTGGCATCCCGGATATTATTTCTACAGATCAAACATGTAATTAATGAGCCCCCTGCTTTGACTTTGACTCCTCCATGCTGCTGGGCCCCTTCTGTGATTTCTCCTAATACACTTCGTCCGCACCCTCTCCCGAAGGCTTCCCTTGAACCATGCATGCGGCACACATGGACACGGCACCATTTCTCAGATCCACCATTAAGTACATGATGCCAGGCTCATCATGGGGGTTGTCTGCATGTGTATCACTTGTTTGCTGACCCTGCATCATGTAAAGACTCTGCATGCAATGACTCATCCACTATCTCCTTCACAGCGCAGGCCACAGTGATGCGTTAATGTTGGGGAAAGGAGGGAGGGCTCAAGGTCTGACAGATGCCATGCCAGATGTTGGCAGGCTTGTCTAACAGTAAAAATGTTTAAGTATTCTACTGGAGTGTTTGGATTTTTTTCACATTTAGCTATTGTATCTAAGATATATCTGAAATTAAGTTGTACTGTACATCTCAATACTATTTTCCTATTGATTTATATGTTAAGAAAACAAGAAAAAAATCCTTAAAATGCAGATTGTGCAATTTTTTTATTGGGATTGCATCAGTGTTTGTACTCGGATGTCGCAGAAAAAGTTATTCTGTATCCACGTCCCCTCTGGTCCCCCGGTTTCCCGTTCCACACCCCTTACCTCCTGTGCTAGGGGGATGTTGTGGGGGTGGCTACGGGCTCGCCGGCGGCTTCCTCCGCAGGGCGCCGCCATGTTTTCTCTTCTTTCCCCGTATTGGAAATTGGATTACAAGAAGATGTCTTATACATGGGCAAATGTTCCTAGTTCGGACTATAGTTGATATCTCCATCAAAAAGGAGAAGGAGGTGTATTTATATTTATCCCCTTTCAGGAATGTACTATATGAAAATATAAAAATGAGATAAGTTACAAGATATCTTTTATTGATGTCTGTTGGAACAATTATGTACAATATAATTCCTGATAATTTTGAATACATTTACCACAGATTTATTAATTTTGGAGTAGTGTATCAAATAGTACAGGGGAACCATTTTAAATTTATTTAGGAATTAGATATATGGTTTTAGCTTAATATTATATATCAACATCCGTTTTGCATTGGTATGAATATACAATTTAACTGTTTCTTCATATCCATCTTAGTAGCAGCATTATATGTTGCTTTAATGTTATTATGTCTTCTTTGTCTGATCTTTTGCAGGAATGTTTACTTTGTTTTTAAATATCTCTATTGGCGTTTATAGCTGGCAATTTTGGATACTCTGTGATTATATTTGTGTATTAAAACATGCATCTAGACTATATTTATTGAATTCTTCAATCACTAGTCTAGACTTCACAGCTTACCCCTTTTGGTTTATGTTACTTTAAATTAGTCACCCTCTTTTCCCCCTGATTCTGCGGATTTGTTTAGGCTTGTTCATGACACTTGAAGGAGTTTACCTTCCACCAGGTGTATGAGATTAAGTGTTCACTGAGCACCTATTGGCTACTCCACAGGGCAGGCTGGGTATTTGAAGCTGAACTGTCTGTGTTATTTGTACTCTTTGATAAAGCGTGGTTAGCCGTGCGAAACGCGTAAGAGTGTGTCAATGTTGTTTTCCATGCCATTAAAGAGTTTGTAGTGATTTGAGTGGTCCCGGTCTGTTATTTCCTCATCGGGCAGGTGCTCCGTCTAACCTTTTCTTGATTTCTCCTAATAGACTTCGTCCGTGCCCTCTCCCGAAGGCTTCCCCTTGAACCATGCATGCGGCACACATGGACACGGCACCACTTCTCAGATCCATCATGAAGTACATGATGCCAGGCTCACCATGGGGGTTGTCTGCATGTGTATCACGTGTTTGCTGACCCTGCATCATGTAAAAACTCTGCATGCAATGACTCATCCACTACCTCCTTCACAGCGCAGGCCACAGTGATGCGTTAATGTTGTGGAAAGGAGGGAGGGCTCAAGGTCTGACAGATGCCATGTCAGATGTTGGCAGGCTTGTCCAACAATAAAAATGTTTTAGTATTCTACTGGAGTGTTTGGATTTTTTTCAGATTTAGCTATTGTATCCAAGATATATCTGAAATTAAGTTGTTCTGTACATCTCAATACTATTTTCCTATTGAATTATATGTTAGAAAACAAGAAAAAAATCCTTAAAATGCAGATTGTGCAATTTTGTTATTGGGATTGCATCAGTGTTTGTACTCGGATGTCGCAGAAAAAGTTATTCTGTATCCACGTCCCCTCTGGTCCCCCAGTTTCCTGTTCCACACCCCTTACCTCCTGTGCTAGGGGGATGTTGTGGGGGTGGCTGCAGGCTCGCCGGAGGCTCCCTATGCAGGGCGCCACTATGTTTTGTTCGTGCACGCGCAGAAGCGACACGGCGGCCATTACAGTGTTTGGGAAATTTCAACAGAGCTTTCCGTAGCGCTTGGGCTTTCCAAGGTTGTGCCTGCGCAGTTAAGAGTAGCGGCAGCCATTAAAGCTTTGCACATGCGCAGTAGACATAGTGCACGCGGCCCCAGTGATAGAAAGGCTCCCAAGGTACTACAACTCCCAGCAGCCCCAGGGACTGGAACACAGGTGACTCATTACAGCCAATAGGGCTCTAGGATTCCTTGCAGCAGGGAATAGATACATTGTTGTGCGCTGAGTCAGTGAAGAGTTGAAGCTGTTAGACGGTAAGCTCCTCGGGGCAGGGACTCCTCTTCCTTAATGTTACTTTTATGTCTAAAGCACTTATTCCCATGATATGTTATTTATATTATCTGTTATTTATTTGATTACCATGTGTATTACTACTGTGAAGCGCTATGTACATTAATGGCGCTATATAAATAAAGACATACAATACAATACAGCTGGGCGTGAGACAGGGGAGGTTGTGTGTACAGGGGTCAAGGACCCAGTGCACTAGGCCCGTAATCCCCTAGGCCCCAGCTAGGCCCTGAGTCATTGAAAGGTTGTGGCTGCTGCAGGGACATGCCCTAGATTGGGAACGGATCCCCTTAGCAGTCAGGTGTATTCCAGTATAGTCAGGGACACAGCTGTGTGCACATGGCCTGGCAAGTTTGGTCTGGGACCAGACCTCTTCAGTGATAGAGACTGTCTTCATGGTGGGATCGTCCAGCAAGACACCACCCCACGAGGAGGCGGATTCATCATGGGATTGGCAGATCCTTTGCGAAGAGATCAGCAGGCCCAGGTGCTGGCGCACTGGGCAGGTATCGTACTAAGTGAACCAACAGAGTACACACACATTGTGGGCAGTGCTGTCTCACATACTAGGGAGGTTGGGTGTGGGACTTTGGGTTGCTGTGGACATGGTGTGGGGTACAGGGTGTGGGGTTACAGCCCTGTGAGGCGACCGGGTAGTTGTACTATTAGGGGTACAGAGTGATACAGTTGCTAATGTTATTGTCTGTTGCCTATACAGTAACTGTTATATAGTGGGTTTGTTACAGTAAAGCCTTTCTATTTTATTACTGTGTGAGTAATGTGATTGTGTCCTGTGAGGGGCTGCTTCCACTCTGCTGGGATCCCTCACAGGTGGAGGCGCTGCACCATATAGAAGGAAGTGGTAAGAGTAATTCACCCCAGGCTCCCAGCAGCAGAGGCTTAGGCTCCTGCGAGCCAAACATGTAAAAGAGCAGCACCAATAGCTAATTACAGTCACCCCCCGTGATCTCACTAAGGGTTGGGGGAAACAGGGCTACATTTGGAGGCGCTGCTGAAATCCAGACCTGGGGTGCCCGAATTCAGTTAAATTATGTGCAGAGCCAGAACCACTCCTTGAAAGAGGGTGATCCTCCTCTGGAGTCCACCAGAGGGAGCAAGCACAGTGAGTCTCAATCAGTAACTGCTGTCTCCACTGAGGAAAGTACAGGATGAAGCGTACCACATCCTCAGTTGTATGGTGTTTGGCCAGCAGAAGGACTATATGTAACATTTCTTTTGTTCCTGTATTTACAGAAAGACCTTAATCTCTCTGGGGGTATGGACTTTGATCTCTATCAGTGATCAAGAGGGGTTCAGGTAGTGAAAGTGGAAGGAAAAAGGTACATCAGATGCCTATGCCCCAAGTGTGATTTTCCAGATAGCGAATTGAGCTGGGACCCAAGTGTGCCTGCTGCGGGGCACAGGTCCTTAATCCAATGCTACTGCGGCCGGCAGAACCCGGAGAGAAAGATGTGGCTAACCAAACTACCTCATCTGATGCGTACCCTGCTGTGGGCCCTTGTGCTCTACAACGGCCAGTCCGGCCTACTACGATGGTACCATCAGTCCTAGGCTTGGGACCAGTACCTACCGACCAAAAAGGGTGATTTGACTGCCCAAGGGGTGTCGGGTATGAGCTCCCAGGTGACTGCGGAACACGGTAGCTCAAGTCTGGCCACCAGAGCGAATGGCTCGCCCCGTCATTGTGTCCTGGCGGAGGTGTCACCCCTAGAAGATTGCTGTCCGAAGGTACGTGTGGATCTGTACCCACTGCCTGCTTACCTACCGGAGAGAAGCATTGACCCCATTGTGGTGCCCAGTGAAGCAGAGATGGTACCTGACAGCGTTCCAGATGAACTGATATTCGTCAGCAGCCAGCGGAGCGGTGAGGCACCAACCCTCTACTCCCTGCAGGATGTGATGGAGATATCCGGTGAAGAAGCCCTGCTCAGTGCTTACTTTTACTCAAAGGATCACCAAGATCATCGCTCAAGACCCAGATCTCGTAATGTGTTCAGCAGACATCACTTCAGAAGTGACTGATGGAGCAAATCAGGACTGTGCTGTGACAGCTAGGGTAATCATTGCCTCCTTCACATTGTACACACACATTGTAGGCAGCGCTGTCTCACATACCAGGAAGGTTGGGTGTGGGACTTTGGGGTGCTGTGGACACGGTGTTGGGTACAGGGAGTGGGGTTACAGCCATGCGAGGCGACAAGGTTGTTGTACTATTAGGGGTACAGATTGATACAGTTTCTAATGTTATTGTCTGTTGCCTATACAGTAACTGTTATATTGTGGGTCTGTTACAGTAAAGCCTTTCTATTTTATTACTGTGTGAGTAATGTGATTGTGTCCACATTCTCTTGACATCTAAATATGCTGGTACGACCAATGAAATACAAGACATAATATTTAATTAGTAAAGAATTATCAATATTTTAATGCTTTGTTAACCCTTCCAGTGCCCTAAAGACGTTGTAGGTCATGTTCGTAATGTTCGCTTTTTGTTAGGTAATTTAACCCTTTGTTATTTGTGGTGGTCAACATGCAGATATGCATTTGCCCTTTGCATTTACTTTGTGTGAGTATGAGGAGGATGGTCTCTGTGAGTATGAGGAAGGAGTGTTTGAGAGTATGAGGGGGTTGGTCCTGTGTAAGGTCAAGGGTTCTAATTATTCAGGTAGTTGAGGATCTGTGTGAGGAGAGGGTGTCTGTTGAGTCTGTGCTTATGAGAAGGGGGGTCTGTGTGAGTTTGAGGGGTGGAGGTCTTCCTGCATATCAGGGGAGGGGGCCTGTGTTAGATGAGGAGTCTGTGTGAATGTGATTGAGAGGGGGTCTGTCAGTATGAGGATAGTGGTCAGTGTGTGTATGAGGGGGATCCTGTGTAAAGTCAAGGGTTCTAATTATTTGTTGGTTGGGAGTCTTTGTGATTATGAGGAGGGGAGTCTGTGTGGATCTTAGGGGGGCCTTTGTGAGCATGAGGAGGGGAGTTGGTATGAGGTGAGGTGGTATGTGTGAGTATGAGGCAGGGGTATGTATGAGTATGAGGAGGGTGGTTTGTGTGAGTTTGAGGGGGATCATGTGTAAGGTCAAGGGTCCAATTATTTGTGGAGGCGGGATCTGTGCAATATGAATGGGGAGTATAAGGTGGGTCTGTGTGAGTTTAAGATGGGGGTCTATGTGTCTGAGTGATTGAGGAGGGGATCTTTGTGAGTTTGAGGAGTGGGGATCCTGTGTAAGGTCAAGGGTCTTAATTATTTTGTGGTTTGGGTTCTGTGTGAGTATGAGGATGTCTGTGAGTATGAGGGGGGGTCTGTGTGTGTATGAGGAGGGTGGTCTCTGTTAGTATGAGGGTGGGGGTCTGTGTGATTATGATTGAGAGGGGGTATTTAAGTATAGGGAAATTGGTCTGTGTGAGTATGAGGGGGATCCTGTGTAAGTTTGGGGGTCCTAATTATTTGTTGGTTGGGAGTCTGTCTGAGTATGAGGAAAGTATTCTTTGTGTGTGAGTAGGGGGTCTGTGTGAGTATGAGGTGAGGGGTATGTGTGAGGTGACGGGTATGAGATGGGTGGTCTGTGTGAGTTTGAGGGGGGACATGTGTAAGGTCAAGGTCCTAATTTTTTGGGGAGGTGGGGATCTGTCTGAGTTTGAGGGGGGTCTGTGTGAGTATGATGGGGTTCTGTGAGTAAGACAGAGAGTTCTGTGTTAGTATGAATGGGAGTCTATGTGTGAGTTTGAGGGGGGTCTGTGTGAGTATGGGGGGATCCTGTGTAAGGATAGACAGTATATATTTTGTACTGGAACACATTGTGTTCCACTTTCGACGGGACATACTATCTTCAGCGATGTGGAACGGCGATGGAGCCAGGTTTGCACCAAGTTATGCAAATCTTTTTATGGATCTATGGGAGACAGATAAGCTCTTGTCTACTCATGCATTCAGCACAGACCTGGTCCTTTGGCGGCGGTACATGGATGATGTGTTCTTTATATGGCAGGGAAGTGAGGAGAATTTGAATTACTTCCTTGAATACATCCACGACAACAATCTAAATTTAGCTTTCACGTCCACATGGAGCAGGCAGTGAATTGATTTCCTGGATGTCACAGTTTACGTCAAATAGTCAAATGAAGACTAACAATTTTTTTAAGAAGGTGGACTGCAACAATTATCTCCTCAAAAATATCTGCCACCATCATAGGTGGTTAGATAACATTCCTCCCGGCCAATTTAGACGGATACGTAAGAATTGTACCGACGAGGGGGTTTTCAGAGAGCACGCAGAAATATTGAAAGAAAGATTTATTGAGAGGATTTATGACAGTGAAGCTTTAGAAACAGCAATAACTAAAACAAGCTTGCTTAATAGACCAGATTTTCTAAAATCTAGGGCTAAGGGCACGATGGGTGAATATGAAGTTCCATTTATTACTAAATATAATCAAGATTCTAACAAGATCAAAACAATAATGAAAAGACACTGGCATCTTCACCAACAAGACCCCATTTTAAAGGATAATTTTCCTGAACATCCAAGAGTGATTTTTAGAAGGGTTGAGCAAAATTATACAACAGGGCCAGTATAATACCATTTGGTTTTCTGTGCATGTTTTTTAATATTGTTCATTTTTACATATACTAGAGGGAACGCCACAGTCATTTTCTGTATGGACCCTGTGTAAGATCAAGGGTCCTAACTATTTGGGGGATTGTGGTCTGTGTGAGTATGAGAAAGGGAGTATGTGTGAGTTTGAAGGGTGTCTGTGTGAGTAGTAGGTGGGGTAAGTGTGAGTATTAGGGGGGATCTGTGTAAGTATGAGGGGGTGTATGTATGTTTGTAGGGGGGTCTGTGTGAATATGAGAAGAGGGGTCTGGATGCTTGGTCTGGTTGAGTATGATGGGAGGAGTCTGTATGAGTATACAGCAGTGTCTGTGTGAGTATAGGGGGGGGGCTGTGTGAGTATGATTGAGGAGGGGGTCTGTGAGAGAAAAAACAATATATATGGGGGGTGGAAGTCCTGCTACACCATGTATTTTCCTATAACATTGCACAATCTTCTTAATTATATTATTAGGACATGGTAGACAGACAGAGCCCCTATATATAGCACTCTGATCCAGTGTGAAATGATGAGATTCTTAAAATAACTTTATTAAATGACAATGTCGTTAAGATACTGGGGTTTAAAACAATGATTAAATAATACCAAGTGATTCTTACTCTATGGATAAGTGTGTCCAATTGAGTGTGCAGTGGTATATATAAATGTCCAGTGTTAGGATAGATCACTGGCCCTAGCAATCCTCTATAGAGTGGGTTAGCTAGGGTTCTTGATGGAAGTAACGGCAGTTTGAGCCACAGATGTAGTGCCCCTGTAATTTAATACTAGTAGGTGCACTCGTGAGTTGGACCTGTACTATGCTGTATGTATACTGCAGCTGATAGTATATTATAGATTCGTTGTAACAGATCTAGGTCTAAGTGCACCTAATGTGTTGTTAATTGCACTCACTTATGTTATAGAATATGTAATTTTTGCTGTGTGGTGCTTAACACATGTATATATATTCCAGGTATATGATGGTCTAGCTGGAGTAAATACTAGTATTACTAGATATATTACAGGTGAATATAGTGGCACTGCTGTAACTACTGTATAAGCTTATACTGAGTTATCAGCTGAGTACTGCTCCTGGTAGGGTTTATATTCCGGTCAACTTGAAGAACCTTCCCCTAATAGGGTATGTACTTTACATGTGTGGTGGTGATCTGGCACTTGAGGTGTTAATACCTGTGTTGGGTGCCGTTTTGCTCTATGTATGACCCCCTTGAGCTGATTGCTGTAGTGGGGGGTTAGCATTCAGGCTTCCTATATTGAAATGGTATTGTATTGCCAGTATTACTATGTGCCGTTGCTGTGTGGTGACTTATAAGATCATTGGATCTTATTTTGGTCCATTACTGTGCACGGGCTGAGATACACTGACTTTCTAAGTCTGACTGAGTCAGTGTACATGAACTCCGCCTCCGCGCGTGCACGTGGTCACGTGTTCGCCGACGCGCGCGTTTCGCGAGTGCTTTGTCAAGGCTAGGTAATACTACCTAGATTACCTAGCCTTGACAAAGCACTCGCGAAACGCGCGCGTCGGCGAACACGTGACCACGTGCACGCGCGGAGGCGGAGTTCATGTACACTGACTCAGTCAGACTTAGAAAGTCAGTGTATCTCAGCCCGTGCACAGTAATGGACCAAAATAAGATCCAATGATCTTATAAGTCACCACACAGCAACGGCACATAGTAATACTGGCAATACAATACCATTTCAATATAGGAAGCCTGAATGCTAACCCCCCACTACAGCAATCAGCTCAAGGGGGTCATACATAGAGCAAAACGGCACCCAACACAGGTATTAACACCTCAAGTGCCAGATCACCACCACACATGTAAAGTACATACCCTATTAGGGGAAGGTTCTTCAAGTTGACCGGAATATAAACCCTACCAGGAGCAGTACTCAGCTGATAACTCAGTATAAGCTTATACAGTAGTTACAGCAGTGCCACTATATTCACCTGTAATATATCTAGTAATACTAGTATTTACTCCAGCTAGACCATCATATACCTGGAATATATATACATGTGTTAAGCACCACACAGCAAAAATTACATATTCTATAACATAAGTGAGTGCAATTAACAACACATTAGGTGCACTTAGACCTAGATCTGTTACAACGAATCTATAATATACTATCAGCTGCAGTATACATACAGCATAGTACAGGTCCAACTCACGAGTGCACCTACTAGTATTAAATTACAGGGGCACTACATCTGTGGCTCAAACTGCCGTTACTTCCATCAAGAACCCTAGCTAACCCACTCTATAGAGGATTGCTAGGGCCAGTGATCTATCCTAACACTGGACATTTATATATACCACTGCACACTCAATTGGACACACTTATCCATAGAGTAAGAATCACTTGGTATTATTTAATCATTGTTTTAAACCCCAGTATCTTAACGACATTGTCATTTAATAAAGTTATTTTAAGAATCTCACCATTTCACACTGGATCAGAGTGCTACTGTATATATAGGGGCTCTGTCTGTCTACCATGTACTAAGTTATATGCCCTTTGCAGCACCATTTCCTATGTTACATATCTAAGCTGTAGCGGGGGTAAACCATAAGTGTATATTATATTATTAGGATATAGATGTTGCTAAAAAGGCTAAATTTTACATCTAAACTTTCAAACAAGATTTTAGTTCTGTGTTTTCCCTTTTGTATATTGCTTTGGGACGTGTGCACTATCTGGCCATGCTAGCTATAACAGGATTTGTTTGTTGTGCTCTTTATACTGACCTGTGATTCACACAATCTGGACATTGGCATAGATAAGAATATAATTCTTATCACATCTGGACAGGGGATTTTTCTATCGCTACTGTGGTTCATAGCTGGATAAACTTCAAAAATAAATGCAGCTATCTATTGCCAAGTATAGTGAATTATGTCTTTATATCTAGTGAATTATAATGAGTATTTTGCGAGGGCAGCATGACGCTGTGGAGGAGATGGAAACAGTTATTCCAATGAAGTCCTTGATTAAGCTTTATTTTTAACTTCTGGTTTCCATCGGTAAAAGCAGCTTGCAATCTCTCTCAGCGTGCATTTTTATAGCATTCTAAAACATCCCTACATTTTTATAAATATCTATTTTTTTATTTTTATTATTACAACAAAATTAAGTGGGTATTAGTTTCTGGTTGATTTTCACTCAGAATCCAAGGTAACCACACCTTCTGAAAATCTGTGTAGATGTCGTTATTAAGACTAACCAGTTTTTCCATGTAGCAAATCTGCCAGACTTTATTTTTAACTTTGGGAATTGAGGGAATAATTGTTTGTTTCCATACTGCCGCTAATTCGCGTATTGCGGCTGAAGATACGTGGCACAGTAATTTATTTTCATGTCTGGTGAGGAGGTAATATGGTTTGTTTAAAAGAAATAACCAGGGATCCATTGGTAGGTCCAAACCGAAAAACCTTTGTGACCACATTTTGATTTCCAGCCAATAAGCTGCTATGAATGTCCCTACATTTTTTATGTTTACATCGAATCTTTTCTGTACCACCATTTCAAGTTAATCAATGCTGCAAAAAATGAAAAGAGCATGAAATATAATATAGTTAATGCAATGTTAAATTAATTGGGATTTTGAGAAAAGTATAGTTTTATGTATTTGTTAGGCTCAGGGGGAAATATTACATATCAGAAGAATATATCAAGGAGAATTTATCTTGGCTCGCATTGTTAGGGAGCTAGAAGCACGCACAGTATCTGGAAAGGGTCCAGAGAAAGAAAAAAACACTTTCCATCTCTTTCTCATACAAAATTCAGAATTTAGTTTTGTTTAATATATAACAGTATACATAACATTAGCAGATATGTTTTTTTTTTCTCATTTCAAGAGGTTTAATTTGCAGTCTCAGAATATTTGAAGCAAAAGTTTAGCAACCAGCACTTTGGAGACCTGAAGCTACTGTATGTTGTCACCACAATCCCAAAGTACTCAATATGTCATTCGCTAGGCTTTAAAAGTCCTTTGAAAACAGTATTGAATGCAAGGAGATCTTGCTTTTGTCTTCGTAACTGAACATTCACTTGTGAGCTGACCCCTTGGCTGAACTTTTTCTGGCTTATTTCTGCATTGCATAGTAATTTACATATCACTTAGGCAGCATGATAACCATGAAGTATTTGTCACCAATATAAATGCTAAAGAGTGCAATGTTTTTTTAATGACTTCATTAAAATGTATATTTTAATAATGTAATACAGTATATAATATACATTTATATGTTGGTAATATAATATAGAATGGGAACTCAGTATATGTTTTGTAATATAACTTTTATTAATATAATGTAACTTTTCAATTGCTTTGATTTGGGATTTGTTTGTCTGAACAAACAGTGAGTCATGTTCTCTTGTAATATTAATATTTAATTGTAGCACGTTTTTTTTTCAGTAAAATAAATAATTTGTTAAATATGTAGTCATTGGGGCTTTCAGGTAGCTTCAATGTTATCACTGCAACATCGAACATGTGTTCATGTTCCTACCGAATGGTATGAAATTTGTGAAAAAACGGTATTCAGTAAGATATATTGCTTGGTAAATACCATTTGGTACAAAAATAACATACCACACGAGTTTGTATTTGCTTTTCAAGCTATATGCTGGTGCGATTTCCCACCCTCACTCTGGAAGAGCTACGCAGAGAGAAACTGCATCTCCCTGCACAGCTCTTATAGGCGATCATGCTGTTTTTTACATTTGAATAACATATTATTGAAGCAGGTAGATTCCAGACCTGAACCGTATTAATGTCAGGGTCTGGGGAGCCCCTGCTTCCCTAGGTACAGGCCTCCATATAGAGGGCTGGTATCTCCTGCAAGTTTAAATGTTCCGCGTCACAGCCCCGGGACCGGGGCATTTAATCTTGCAAAAGGAAGATCTCAGCAGTCACTGCTATCAATTTGATGTAGGGCTGCGTCTCCTGCTGCGGTGAGGTCGTGCTCCAGCCGATCAGGTGAAAGGTGATTGCAAAAGGAAGATCCCAGTGGTCACTGCTAGCCCTCTGTAAACTCAACCAAGCATTATTGTATCAAAAAAACTTTATTGGATCAAAATAGTGAACATGGAAGAACCTCTAATGCGCTTCATCCTGTGAAGTGACTTTATCAATTTGATCGGCCTGAGCACGCAGACCTCACCGCAGCATGAGACGCAGCCCTACATCAGCTTCTACGGCAGAGCTCACGGATACCAGCCAGCTGATATGGGCAACACTTCATGTGACACGGGGATCTGGTAAGGGCAGCAGTTTCTGTTATCCTCTTGGTGATTTACTCGGCGGCATGTGTTTCTATGTGTGGCCCTGTACTTCTATCAGTTTCTGCCTTATACAGTAGCCCCCACCCCGCTTTAGTCAATACACGTGTGCCTGGTTATACCAATATTCATTTCATTTACTGCTGCAGTGTTGTGGTCACCTCCGTTTATTATTACACAGGATACTATGGGACTGTTTGCCTTATAGCAAGTTTTTGCATCATCGGGGTCATACCCTTATTTTCTATATTTAATCTTGCAGGAGCTACTGCACCCCTTACGGAGGCCTGTACCTCGAGAAGCAGTGTTTTCATAGACCTGAAATTCAGCGGTTCAGCTCTGGAGACCCCCGACTTCTATCCCAAGTAGTAAAAATAAAATATGCACACTATGAATCAGATCTCGCCACCCTTTAGGTGGCGATAAAACAAATGCGAGTTTAAGGTGCGTTGTGCATATTGAAAAAACCTGAATAGCAGTTATTTTGTGTTATTGAAGATTTTTGAATAAAGTTATTTGGGAAGTGTTAGAACTCAGTGTATGGATTTATGGGGAAGCACGTCACTTTAGTCTCTGGCTTCGGGGGCCTACCTATGACACTCTCAGCCTAGCCAATCCCTTGCCAGTATATATAGGGCTGTTGCAGAGAGAAGGACTCAGTGCTAGAGATTTTTACCTGGGAACTGTGACAGGGAGGTGAAATAAGTTTATGTGCTGAGAGGAGGGAAAAGAGTCACAGACAAGAGTTCAGCAGTTCAGCAAGAGCATAGTTAGCAGAGAGAGAAACAGAAAGCATATTCCCTGTTTCACAAACAGTAGAGTGGCTGTGACAAAGAGGACAATGAGTTAGGAAAGAAGCTGTGTGACAAACACAGCCCATAGAGTTAGAGCTGTTGCAGACAGAGAACTAAGGACAAGCAGGGATACCAGCTTTTACACAGAAGCAGCTCAGAACAGAAGAGACAGTGAGCAGATCTTGAAAGGCTCCCAGCCTGTATGTTTTACTTTGCTATTCCAGACTGGTCCTCTATTGAAATTCACTCCATATAGGGGAGGAGTATATACTATTATATCTTTCACCCACTCCCAATCCATCTCTTACCCCTTACCACCTCACATCCATGTCTCTTAACAGCCCCTTTCTCTCCCATCCATGTCTCTCACCCTCACCTCCACTCCCATCTATGTCTTTCACAACCCCCCAGCAGCTCAAGTTGATTTACCTGATAGTGTTGTCGGAGACCAGTCCTGGCGGCAGACACCAGAAGTTATCATTGTCTTCCGGGTCAGACCGCTAGGGTAGGCTCTGACCCTGCTCTCCTCTGCTGCCATTCTTTTCAGTCCTCTGTTACTACGTGCAGGCATCGTCCTTCGCTCCTGCTTTCCATCGACCCTCCCTCCAATCCCACTGTCCTCTGCTCTCACATGCAGGTGCTATACCCCGTCGCCACCCAACATTTTGTGCCACCGACTCTAAATACCATTTAACTGTCCCGACATGAGTTCCTGGGACAATGGGACAGAAGGGTCTAAAAAGGGGACAATCCTGATAAACGGGACACGTGGCAACTCAATAAATGCAGATAAATTAGGAGAATCCTTGATGGAGAAGAATTTAGGAGTGCTTTTAGACAGCAGGCTTATGAATAGTGCCCAATGTCATGCAGTAGCTGCAAAGGCAAATAAGATCTTATATTGCATTAAATGAGGAATGGATGGAAGGGAAGTAAGCATCATTATTCTCCACTATAAAGCATTAGTAAGACCACACCTTAAATATGGAGTACATTTTTGTTCACCCCTCCTTAGAAAGACATTACGGAACTAGAAAAAGGGCAGACAAGAGCCACAAAATTAATAATGGGGATAGAAAATCTGAATTATGAAGAGAGGCTAGCTAATTCACATGTATTGTCATTAGAAAAGAGGCATCTAAGAGGGGATATGATAAATATACACATATATATATATATATATATATATATATATATATATATATATATATATATATATATATATATATATATATATATATTCAGGGACAATACAAGAAGCTTTCAAGAGAACTATTAATTCCCGGAGCAGTACAAACAACACGGGGTCACATCCCTTAAGGTCGGGGGCAAAGAGATATGACCAGCAACAAAGAAAAGGGTTCTTTACGGTAAGGGCAATTAAAATGTGAAATGTATTACCCATGGAGACTTAGATGGCAGATAAAATAGATATCTTCAAAAAAAGGTTGGAAATCATTTTAGGAAGGAAAGGTATACAGGAATATACCAAATAAGTAAACATGTGAAGGATGTTGTTCCAGGGAGAAATCTGATTGCCATTATTTGGAGTCAGGAAATAATTTAATTTTCCCCTTATGAGATAACATTGTATAATGTTTCACTGCAATTTTGTTTGGTTTGCCTTCTTCTGGGGGAAAATACTACAAATACAAATAAAGGATACATATCTATCGTCTAAATTCAGTATAAGTTGAACTTGATGGACATATGTATTTTTTTTCCAACCTCATCTACTATGCAAGACATACTGGGGAGTGGCTATCCATTCTGCATAGTCATCCTACATCACATGAAGTTGACCCCTTGCACTAAGGCATGGGCCCATTGGCGGGTGCGAGACCCCCTTGCCGCATTTTGCACGACTTACCGCATTGTCTCCCTCTTCTCTTCCCCTCCCCACCGGCATCTATGGAGTTAAGCTTGTGGGGAGGAGCTAGTGACGTATTAGGAAAGGGAAGCTATATGTATGAGGTGCGCTGGATGGCAGACCTCTTTCCACACAGCCTGCCGGAAGGTGAAGATCCCTTCTGTGCAGCAGCAGGGCCTACCCGACGGGGCAGAGTGTAGCGTGCACCTGGCTGTGGAACCACTTGGTGTGCCCTTCCCAACGGATTTCCAGCAGCAAATGATGGCTGAAAGATCCAGGGGCAGCTCCCCGGTGGAGCAATAAGGGGAGGAGAATGCCTGGGGGTGGGGTAGTCCCTCTTAGTGCAGTGGCACTATATATAATCAAAAACGAATAGACAGTACCGTTCAATACCAGTCTCACTGCATTAACCGTCACCCTCCCCTAAGTGACCATGTTTATTTTGGTAATTTACTGGTTATAAACATCACACTATTTGAGGTTTCAATTTGATGTGGTTTTTACTCCAACTGCGCTTCAGAAGAATTACAAGCATCCTTTCTGAGTGCATTTCCAAACTAGATTGCGTAGATACACTCTGTTCCCTGGTATTATACATGTGTATCAATGTTGGCAACAAACTGTCTGAAATGATATGTTACTAATCTGTTGATATGTTTGTTGCAGCTGCATGTTGGATATATGTAACATTTATTACAAATTAACCATTTATGTTACTACTTGACTTTCTCTTATATCCACATATATACTAAGTGGACTGCGAGTGTTATTATTGTTCTGTTGGCTCAAAAGGAATATCTATGTTACGTGTGATCATTTTTACAGACTTTGATCAGCAGGGTGGACTTGGGCAATGATTTCCTTTAATACATAATAGATCCATACCAACTCTGAGGCTATAAATTGATGTGATCATTTGAACCACGCCTGGAGGAATAAATACACTTTTAGACTGTGCCTCAATGAACAATATATTTGTATACTGGGTATCTGAAGTGGGATAAATCTGCTTTAGGAGCTTAAATGTGAATATTAACTATATACTGACTGGTAGTATATCACTGCGTATTTAGTTTGAGGCTATAATCTGATGTGGTCACCTGAACCACGCCTCGAGGAATAAAAACACTTCTTAAGTGTACCTCAATATACAGTATACTTTGATACTGTTAAAATTATATCTATTTCCACAGGTTTCAACTATGCATATATGTTTTATGCTTTACATTATTGTTCATATTGACGGATAATACATTCTACTATATTCTTCTGTCTATGAACTAATACCCGTGATGTCCGTCCCTACTAGTTACATAGGCGGATAGATAGGTCAGTAGATTACCACTGACTTTTTAGCAATTATTATGGCTACTTTTATATACCCTCCCCCACTATAGTTGTAGGATATTGGTGCATTCAGTGTATCAGACTGTTCATTAATTTTCATGAACATTAACTGATTTTCTAGTTATAATTATTTAGATCTCTGCACCACTACAATAACCCAATTGTGGGCAAGCAATTACCTTAAGAGTGGGATTAATAGGAGAGTTACTCCCTTATTACTACGGGGGATCCTTGGAAGGGTTTAGGAGCCATATTCTCCGCTATAGCACACTCAAATTAGAAGCTTTAATAGGGAGTGCTTTTTCTTCTCGGGTCAGGTCATGGACATCAACACCTGATCACTTATAAAAATATTTTTAGATTATCAATAAAAGGGTTTTATTTGCACTACACCCATCTTACATACTCACACCATGAGTGCATTCAGTAGGGCACCTTTCTATATATATACACTGGGGCATAGTTAGGGAATGAAAGTGATGCAAGATGCGAGGGAAGATATTATATGATAGTCGTGTAAAAAGTACCTCTCTTGCAAGAGATGGAATCGGGTCCTGGACCGCAAAATAAAAGGTGAATGGTTCAGCGTCTGTGTCTATTACTAGAAAAATGAGTTCCTGCAGGGATATTATCTGCCTCTGGCAGCTACCCTACATGACGGAGGCGCTGCACTGAAGAAATACCGATATGTCCTGTTGCTATTCCCAATAACATTGCGGAGATTCACACATAACATGGTAGATCTCCCGTAGGGTGAGGGAAAGGTTGTTACAACTCATTTGCCCATTAAAAATAAAATATTATCCAGCCAGCTTAAAGTAAATTAACGTTGCACTTACCCCTGCCAGGATGAAGGCCATCCTGTGAGGATCGACGTTGGGTCCCGCCCCCACGACAGGTCCCATGACAACTCGGGTGACACGACGCAGACTTTGGAAGCTACCCACAGGCTCCGCAGACAGAGGTATACCTCAAGGCTCAGGCTTAGTTCCTGCCTCCGCGTCACGTCCCGTGACAACATGGGTGACGCGTTATGTTCAAAGAGGCCACACACCGGCGCCGCGTCATCAAGAACACGCAAGGGGTTAACCATAACTCCACTCTAAATCCAGTATCACCTGAACCTGCGCTCACTCCACCTCCGCCTTGCCATTTGGTGCCGGCTACCAGTGGGTATTTCTTCCTAATCTCGAGCAGCTGCTTGCTACCTCCCCATTGGGCTTCAACCCTTTATATGCTCAGCCAACCCTCTGGCAAATTGGCTGAGCATAATCTTTGGTCCTGAACGTAGTTCTTACCTCAAAACCTCTGTTGCCTTGTCCTGTTGCTTTGCGCATTCTGTTCTTGTTTGTTCCTCAGTGTTTTGACCTCAGCTTGTACCTGGACCCCTGACTTCTCTATACCTTGACCTCAGCTTGCATCTGGACCTCTAACATCTCTTCTCCTCGACCCTGCTATCCTCTATGACCATCCGACCTCTCCAACCCTTGACCACGGCGAGTATTATGTCTATTATGAGTATTATGACTACCCTCACTTCTCCAACCCTGACCCAGCTACATGACTAGTACTCTGCACTCCGGATTCGCTCACGCGGCTGGAGGTCGGTTGATACTAACATCCCCACCTCAGCGTTGCGGTCCCATCCTGTTTGTGGTGAGCACCCATTACACATCCTTGTCTTCCTCCTTGTATTCCTCCCCGTCCTCCATGGCAGCAACATAACAATTAAAAACAAAATAATGGCCACTAACCCCTTAATCACCTTTGCAGTTAGTACCAGCTATAGAAATTAAGAGGTAAACCCCCCTCCCCGCTACCCACCCGGGATGCCTAACCACCCTCCCTGGGGCAACTACCTCCACCCTCTACCCATTGATTGGCACAGTGGTACACCATGCCCATATAATATGGGCATGATTTGCCACTATGGCAGTCAATGGGAATCCTAAAAAAAACAAGCACCAAACATACATAACAATTAAAAAACAAACATCAAAAATACACAACAATGAAATAAAACCAAGCACCAAAAATACACAACAATGAAATAAAACTAAGCACCAAAAATACATAACAATTAAATAAAAACAAGCATTTGCCAAAAAAATCATTTTTTGTCATTGTGTTTATTTATACCCCTTTTGGGCTATAGATAAACACATTAGCAGTCAATGGGCAACCTAAACAAAAAAACAGAATTAAAAAAAAAAACAATCAATGTTTTTCTTTCTTTTGATGTCTTCACCCCCGTCCTATGCGAGCATCAACTCTTGACCCTCGACGCAATGATCCTTAACAGCCAATGCAAAGAAGTCTGTGATCAAATCTTGATTTGAAGAAACGTCTACCCGGTGTGTTCTTCATTCTTTTTTTCTTTCTTTTCTATATTGTACGTCTGTATTCTTTACTTGTAATCCAATGGGGCAGATGTTGTCCCATTGGCTTCCTAACCTCAAATGAAATGGGACAGGCCTTATATAAGGCCTGTGACGTCACATTTAAGTGTCAAACGGTACACCCCCAATCCGATTGGCTGGTGTTCCATATGACAGGGTTTTTTTTTTTTTTTTGGATTACAAGTATGCAGGTAAGTATGCAGGTATAAAATAAATTGTCCAGTTCAGTCATAATATTGCAATGTGGCACAAAACTGGGGCATTCCATCCTGCACCTATGTATCAAGGTATATTACTCCAATTTTGCCCCATCTGCCTAATCTTGACGTTTTGGGGAGTGTCAGTAGGAGGAGTTGGGGAGGCATTACATGGTGCACAGATTAGAATGCGAAGTATCACTTTCTGTATCTCTGTACAACATTCTTTTTACCTTTTTTATTTTTCAAAAAATCTGTAGGTAATCAATTTTAAAAGAAAATAAGCATATAGCACATTATTATTTCAAGTTTTTTTACAGACGTTGCCCTAGTGTGGAGATTGGGAGGGACTCCACTGTACATGTTCTAGAGTCAGGGAGGGACTGATGGACATGCCCTCCAGACCAATGGCTGTTATCCAGGAGATGAGGGGCCAGGAGAGTCCCAAGCAGAGCACATGAGGGAGTGAGCTACAGAAACTTTGGGGAGAGCAGTCCCTACCCCAAAGGACTGGCAGTGGTAAAGAAGGAGCGTATGCCTGTGCCAGTGAGTTAGAGGGACAGGCCCACAAGCAGGAAAATTGTTTGGAGGTAATCTCAAATATGATGATGGCATACTATACCGTTTTTGGTGATTAATGTTGAAGGATCTCATAGGAGATCTGAAGCAGCAGAGTTTGAGGCGATGGCAGGACGTGACTGCGGTGCGGGGCTGTGAGGTGCGGGGCTGTGACCTGGCTGAGGTTTACATCAGGAGAGGCACTGCCACAGCACAGGGTGAACGCGACGACCAATGATCTCTCTGGTCTGTGCTGGACAAATTAAGGACAAATTATATCCTTTATTAATTTATATAACAGAATTGATTTTATTAAATTCATTAGTTATTACGGATTATACGGTCAAATGCTCCGTGTCATTAATTTAATTTAAAATTATCTTCACTTAAACTCATTTTTATTTTTTGTATATAGTGCGTTTCAAAATGTTTTGAGAGGCTCTTATGGTTATACATATGGAATATGTTTGCTTGTTATATAAAAAATGTACTTGAATATAAGTAAATATACTTTAATGTTTTTTTTTATGTGTCTCCTTTGCATATTGATCCATGTGTGGTTGATGTGGAGGTTATGTATAAGAAGAATTTACATCTGGTTACTTAACTTCACATCAACCTCCATATGCACTAACTGGGGGAGTTGTGTGTGTAAAAGCAATTGCTCTATATAGTTATGCATTTTTTTAATTTGTATATTTTATAAAGTTTTTTTTTATGCCTGATCTTGCTGCAATGTAGCCATTATATTGCAAATCATTGAGTAAAGGGCTGCTAGGAACATTGTGGCAGATCTTGTCTTTCTTATTCAATGTCTGTTTTAATAAAGTTGTTTTGAATCTTTTTTATGATGTTTGTTTACCGGAATGGTATTTAAATGTCCCTATTGAGGCTAACTCAGAAGGGACCTTGTTAAAACGCAGCTTGCGTGAAACATGTTGGTCTTGCTGTTATTGGCCAAATAAACTTTTTTATTTTTTGAGTTGCTCTCTTCCTTGTTATTTGCTGTGGTGGTGCATCACAGTCTTTTCCTTTTTATACTGAAGCAGCAATATCGCAGACAGCATGTCGGAGGAGCCTGTTCCTGTCAGGACTGATTTGGAGGACAAGGATTCCTTCTTTACATAGCAATCGTGAGTCCCTGGTTCAGTCAATTTGGGGGAATTTAAAGTTGGAATAAGAATGCTGGGCGTCATTTATTTCATATTCCGGGATGTTGCTAGCTCTGAGTCAGAGTAAGGCCAGGTAGACGTCATCTTATCAAATACCAATTATTAGTGGATCCCCTCAGACTGATAAACCTCATATATTTGTGATATACCATACGTTATTGGACAGAATCATTTTTTTTCTTACATACTGCTGCGGCACAGTTTATTCGAGCATTTGCCCGTTCTGTGCCGCAGCAGTAGCCTGGCGCGCGCCCGAGTGTGACGGGCGCGCGCCGAAGCAGCGGAAGAGCGCCCTCCGATCGGGGCGCTCTCCCTACCGCTGCCGGGTCCGCCGGGTCCCCCGGAACCCCCTGCCGCTGTCCCGCGATCGCGGGACACCAGGGCTCCCTCGGGGAGCCCCTGGACACGCGTGCAGGGGGCGCACGCTCCCGATGACGCGTGACCGCGCGTCTATGACGCGCGGCACGCCGAGGGGCGGCCACTAGCAAGCCGGGAGATTTCCCGGCTTGCGGTACCGACCACACTTCAATAAAGTGTGTCGGTAGTGTATACTTGTAAACAATAGCTGGAGTTGTGACCGGTCAGGATCTCCGGGCGTACTCTCTGCCCTCTGCTCGATCTCTACTGCTCCTTACCATCCCGTGCCTCCGCAAATTGCTCCGGCTTATTCCTTGGGCGGGGGTGCCGATCACGTTGCGTACTGCTTGACGCACGTCTCCAACAGGTTGCCACTCTACGCGTTTCACCGGGCTTCTCCAGGCTTGCCGGCTTCATCAGAGATCGAGCAGAGGGCAGAGCGAACGCCCGGAGATCCTGACCGGTCACAGCTCCAGCTATTGTTTTTAAGGCTCTTTTGATCTTTGAAACCATGTGAGAGTATTTTCACTTTTGCGTGAGAGATAAATTATTTTAGCAGTATACACTATGTGGTGTTCATTCATTTAACCAGGGAAGGTAACCTGACTCCAGAGGCGCATCGCATTCAGAGACAGAAGACACACAGACAGCTTTTTCACCAATATTTATTGGGACACGCTTTTAAAGATTTGGGAATCTGTGAGTACCCACTGCACAGAAACTGAAATTCACATCATAATCATTGTGTTAACTTATTGCACTATATTCTGTATGTGTTTTATTTTACATACATCTGCGCTCCCCAATACTTCTAGACCACGACTTGTGTGGGGTTGAGAGAATCCAATCCTTTAAGGGTTTGAGTATTACTTATTTTTTATTAATTTGTCACTGCAAAAATATTTTTGCAACATTTACACCGATCACGGGGTGTTTTCTATTTGAACTGTATTTGATCTATGCGCTGGTTTGGTATACACATCTAGTTCACATATACTTATATGCAGTGGAGACTTTGTTAGTCTTTCCTTCCTCTGCTGGATTACTTTTTGAAGCCCCAGTTTTCCATGAACTTGAACCCCGGGATGAGACTGTGATCTACCGGAGTGTCAATCCATATACGTGACCCAAGATCGACAGCTGGAGCAGCCCAAGCGGGCACCACCATTAAGAAAACAATGAGGAAGATGTGGACAACCTAATGAGAGGTAATCGACAGTATCTATGTTTCCTGGTGAGTTCACTATATTGCCTCTGAAAAACTCAACAAAGAAGGTAAAAATGATCATCTTCCATATTATACCATCATCACATTTGAGATTACTTCCAAACTAGGGAGAAAGGCACTGGCATAGTGTCTCACGTATATTAACAATATTAAGGGAGGCATCAATCCTTTTCTAATTTTTATATTATCTTTTTCATCAGGCCATAGTGCCAATTTCTTAGCAATTTAAAAGAAATAGAAGCCATCAGAAGAATTTGAAATATAAAATATCCACATTTTGTTTTCCTACAGTAACACTGCTGCTTTCAATTATTCTTTTGGATTGTCTCTTGGAATTTAGTAGTTTATACTTAATTTTTAAATTTCTGCAATTTCTTTCAGGTATTTCATAAAGCAATTGTGTTATAAGATTTAACCTATTATTATTTGTATATATTGTTTTGTGTTTAGTTTGTATTATCATTTTGTATATTTTAATACATTTTTATGATTAATTTCAAATTGTGTGCACTTTGCCCTCAGGAACCTTGGTATACCAGAAATTGCCAATAATATATCATTCTATATTTACAAGTTCATGCGCCAGGGTTTCCCTCCTTATCTACTTTATCACGTTAGGGGACATAGACCCTTTTTTTACCCCGGCTGCAGAATTTCACATATTAAGTTGATCACAAAATTCAATATATATATTTTTTGTTTATTATTAACTTATATAATATATTGTTGATAACACACTCTAGTGCCGTATAATGTTCTTCACTCACATAGAGATGAGTAAGAGGCCAGGCACCCATGATCACTAAAGAACACTTTTGGCACCACCGAAAGCGGGAAAGAACTATATTTCCAGTTCAGGGATATGTATCAACAAGAGGGAGAGAAAGTATCAGAGTTTATATGCAGGCAGAAAGTTGCCCTACAGATCGTACAGGTCATAAGAAACAAGGGTGCAGACTGTATACGGCGGTTCCCCACGGCAGACGTGATGATGTTATATCTTTGGCTCTGAGAGCGGAAAGAGACACCCCTTACATTTTTAGAGCTCCTAAGGGAGATAACACTCCTAACACTGTCTCAAACTACAGGCCAATCTTTTTTCTCCCAATACTATCCAAAGTCATGGAAAAATGTGTTCACTCCCAATTAAGCGATTACAATACCAAGACAAATTTCCCTAGCCAATTCCAATCTGGCTTTCACCCCAAACACTCCACGGTAACTACCCTCCTAAAAGTTTGCAATGAGATTTAGTGTGGAATGGAACTGGGACAGCTCACTAGTGCAATATTCATAGATTTTGCAAAGGCTTTTGATACTGTTGACCATGTTATCTTGCTAAACAAACGCCAGTGCTCTGGAATAGGGAAGCATGCTTTAAACTGGTTTCATTCCTACAGTGCCTACAGTATCAGGTAGATCCCAACATGTGTCTATCTCAGGCTCTAACTCCAACCCCTTCAATATTACCTGTGGTATCCCACAAGGCTCTGTTCTGGGGCCCCTACTCTTCTTAGTGTTCATTAATGATCTTCCTATAGCTTGTAAGGGAGCGTCAATACACATGTATTTGGATCACAATCTTATATGCACACAGCCCTAAGCTATCTGACCTTGGACACGTACTTCAATCTCACTTTTTGAGACTTGAAAATTGGATTTTCCAAAACGGTTTCTAAACACTGACAAGACTGTAACAATGGTATTTGGGCCCAAGGCTAAATTTCTAAAGAATACAAGGAAGGAGCTACAGATCAGAACCAACTCTAATACTATCCTAGCCCCTGTTACTAGTTTCAAATATTTGGGCATATGGTTTGACTCCCATTTAACATTTGGGTTGCACATTGATACCCTGACATCCAAAACCTATGCCAAACTAGGAGAACTATATAGGAACAAATCCTCCCTAAGTCTGCTAGTCAGAAAGCGCATGGCACACAGACGCTGATGCCAATTATAGACTATGGGGACATAGTATATGGCATGGCACCCCAAACTTAGCTTAGCAAACTTGATACCCTCTACAACTCAACATGCCGCTTTGTCCTCCAATGCAATTACAACACACATCACTGCGAAATGCTCAAAGAACTAGACTGGTCATCACTTGAGTCTAGGCGCAAAGTTTATCTCTCCTGTTTTGCCTTCAAATACTTTCTGGGCAAGATAACCAGCTATCTGAACAAGCTCTTCACCTCTACCACATGCAGCACATCATCTGAGATCTGTCTCCAAAAGACTGTTCATGGTCCCAAGGCTTCTCCTTCTCTTACCGTGCACCACACAACTGGAACAGTCTACCGGAGACTCTCACTGCTGCCACCAGTCTAAGTTTTTTCCAAACTAAAGCTGTCTCACATTTTAATCTGGTCTGTAACTGTTATATATGCCTATAATATATATTATCTTTAACTGTGCATACAATATATTGTATGTAAAGAACTGTATAACGTAAAACATTTGATAAATAAATAATGAATGAGGACGAACATATGGCTGTGCAACTGTCCAGATTGAAAACAAATTAGAGTGTAGCGGCTAGAAGCTGATTGGGATCCAGTGATAGTGCTGCTGACGCACAGCTGAGAGAAAGCGCCCAGTGCGAAACATGTTAGGCCGAGTCCATAGAAGGACAGGCCGCGCTGAGCCGTGCGGACGCTCCGCGCTGAGCCCCTGCATCCTCAATGAGGATGCCTTGAGAGGGGGCTCACGCGAGCGTCCGCAGGCATGCAAAGGCGCTGGATTTTTCAGCCGACAGCCAAGCTGTTTTTCGGCGCCGTGACTTTGACGTCGATGTGTCACGGGCGATTGGCCCAGTGACGTCACTGCCTGCCTCCCTCAGTCTCCCCCCGCCTCCGATCGCGCCCGCTGGCTCGCCTGCATGGGCATGAAATCGCGCAGATTTCAGCAGGCGAGCCTCAGCGTCAGCACGGCTCTGAACTCCTCACCCCTCTATGGCCCCAGCCTTAGTGTGATTCCCGGTCTCTGGTTTTTGCAATAAAGATTTTTTATTTTAGTCACCCTCTCTCACTCTCATTTTTGTTGTGCAGCATAGCGGCATTCTGCCCTTTTTCCCATTATTCACTTTTTGCGCATCTCCACACGGAACCTACCCTGGAAGTGAAGGAAGAACTCCAACCTTATAGCAAAAGATACAGCAGATGGTGTACAACATATCCTGTGAGTATTGACTCATTATGAACTCAAGTATGTGCAATTGTATAGCATTGAGTGCGCTGTAATTATCTGGTTTGTACATACTCTAAATAGAGTTAGAACCTAGTAGGCGTTACTTTGCACAGACCTTACAAGGAGTTGTTCTATTTTATGGACACTTCATCCATTCAAATGTATTGAACATCATGTTGTTATGGAAAGAAGAATAACTACTCATTCATCTTTTCTTTCATTGAATGGTGTATTCGTTACACTATGGAGCCCCAGCCCTCCCTATCCCAGGGAATACTTTCAATGAAAAAAGAAGACCTGCCACAAGCCTGACACCCGAACAGTGCAGAGTGGAATGGATCTTGCCTCATTGCGGATAAGAGAGGTACTGAGAAGAGATGCTCGGCCCGATTGAGGGTAATGGCCCAGATGGATCCCCAGGAGAAATGCCCACTAGAAGGGGGATGAATATACAAGGACATCCCATTCTGATGGTCACTAGCCTTGACTTCTGCTGTAGGTGTGGCGAAGAGGGACATGCTATGCACTGTAGAAAATGAGAAAATCTGCAATATGTTATTAAGAGGTACATCCAGCCTGAATGTAGGCAATGAAACAACAAAAGGAACCCAGTCAAGGAGCATACTGGGTCTCACGGGAAAAAAGGCTCTGCAAAGACTATCCTTGCTAACACACTGGAATAATCCCACCTGCCTAAAGGCCTCCTTCGGCGCTTCAGCACGAGTGGAAGCATGAATAGAAGGGAATAGATATGATGCTCTTGTGAATAGTGGATCCCAAGTGTCTATTATAGTTAAGCCATGGTATGACAAAACCTGAAGCATCTGCCATTACAGCCATTGGAGGGGCTTTTTGTGTGGACCCTCAGTGATGTCAGCTACCCGTACCTGGCATATGTAGCAGTGGAAATAGAATTCCCAAAGAAGGTCATGGGAGTGTCAGGGCCTCTGACAGTAGTTGCCCTAATATGTTATGAAGTCTGAAGTAAGGATGAGATTGTTGCTATCATAGGAACAAATTCAAATATTTACGGTCAACTAGCAAAATGTTTCCTGGGGGTGGATGGAGACAACTATGGGTGTACACTGACCATTCACCCTTTGTGTATGAAAGTCTTCCAGAGAGTGGAAAAGAGAACAAAGGCCCTTAATGATGGACCAATAGGAGGAGTCAGAAGGATCCAGTAAGAATGCCCCTTAACAGCCCACACAAAATGGAAGGGGAGGTAACTTTCCTGTGATAACTGGAAGGTTCCACAGTTATGATAGATGGTTTTTCTCATTTAGGATACCAAGGAGGACTGTTGGTAAGAAGTGGTGTATTGTCGGTGATCCAGACGAAGATGAAAAGGGACATGGTCGAAGTGAGAAATGAAACTGCTCATGATGTACAGTACTGGTGAGAAGTGGTACAGTAGTGGCAAATCTCTTCAGTGCTTAATTAATGGGTAACGCCAGGCATAAGAAAACTGGCCATGCCAAATTGACACCAGATATATTTGATTTTTGAGACAGTCCTGCCCTGAATAGTGGAAGATACAATTGAGGAAAAAGATTGTTCATGGGTCTGAAGTTTTCTCCACCCATAAATGGGAAGTGGGGTTCGCAAAGGGTGCAGGTCATCGATACAGCTCCATGGTAAAGAGAACCTGCAGAGAAAGGTCACAAAAATTGGTTCCAGTTCACGTTGATCGGTTGGCGTTCCAGGGGTTGTTCCTCTGACAGGTTCCAGGGTCCACTGCATCCTGGAATAGAAGGTCTTGTTCCCTCTGATCTCTAGCAGCTCCCACTTCATTAGTGCTAGAGAGATCCCATGCAGTTTAAGCAATAGACTTTTCTACCTGACTGATGAGCCAGATGGAGACTGGTTAATTGTTTGTAGCTGTAATTAACCAACTCCATGCTGGACTCATCAGACAGATTCAGCCTTTTTATTTTGAGCCATTTTTAGACAGGGATTAAGGCCCTGACACAGTATTAAATTATATACTACAGTCCTTATTTTAACTGAGTAGATGTAATGATGAGTTGGATATTTTAAAGTACGGAAAAAATTAGATGATTTTTAGTACAATACTTTACACCTGAAACTATTCCTCCACCTTCTTGAAGTCAGTGACAAGTAAAGTACTAAACAAAAAAATGAGTATAAGCTCTTAGGTGGACAAACGACCATGGTATGGTGATAAATGTAACATATATTAACTGGAGCAAACACTGGGTTAATGGGGGAAATAAATGCAGCTGTAATGTATACAATGCTTAAGAGAGGGCAGGAGGAGACATGGAAGTGTTAAAATAAACAAATATGTAAGAGTATAATACCCTGGGTGGGCTAGTATATGCCTCACACGTATAGAACTCAATTTCTAGAACCCTAAGTACCTGGTATGCCTGGTGTAAAGTAAACACTACTCACTAGATTTCACCATCCTGCCATCCAGCTGATACTGCGTGTGTGAAGTGCTGCGTACTGCGTAGATCCGAGGTGGGCAACCCTGTCGCCAATCGCCACAAGTGGCAAATTGGCCATGAAAGTGTGGAGAATTTGAGTTTGCCAGCTCCCACAGTAAAAACAACTTTTTCCTGATGACGTGTGCTGGTTTCCGCTTTCTGTATTAGTCAATCGACGTAACACAGCCATCCAATACTCCCCTCTGCCTTCAGTTGGAGTCTAGACCCGACCTTGAACTGTTATATTTTATGGTAGCTAAAATTTGTAGTGACGCAGGTAAACAAAAAGCATGGTGTGGCGATTTTCACTTCCCATTCGCCACATCTGTGGCTACATTGAAAAATAGGTTGCCCACCTATGACATATATCCTCCGATGGTCCCCCGAAAGCGTCTCTTCAATCGATCAGGTAAACAGGACAAAAAATAAATCAAAGTAGCTGCCGCTCCATATGAAAAAATGGGGAAAATTCACCAGCCGTAACGAATTAAAAACAATTTATTGGATTGCATAAAATACATGTGCAAACAAAGAGAACTCTCCTCCCATGCATTTCACGCCCCCTGTGGCGCTTTCTCAAGGAGTTCTGAAGTGTATTACGGCTGGTGAGTTTTCCCCATTTTTTCATATGGAGTGGCAGTTTTTGATCTATTTTTTGTCCTTGTGACAAGTTAAGTCCTATTTTGCGGTAAGCAGCGGAAATTAACTTTGGTTGTGTACGGTACAGTACACAGGCGGCACACTTTATTCTCACTTGGCTCAAGCCGCAAGCCGGGAGGTTTCCCGGCTTGCTCGTTTTTTTCCCTCGGCGTGCCGCGCGTCATCGATGCGCGGTCACGCTTCATCGGGATCGTGCGCGCATAGCGCGCGTAACCCAGGGCTCCCCGAGGGAGCCCTGGGTTGCTGTAATGTGGGGGATGGTGGTGGGGGGCTCCGAGGGAGCCGGCGGACCCGGAGAGGGGAGGGAGAAACCCCGATCGGAGGACCGATCCTCCGAGGCTCCGGCGCGCGCACGGGACACCACGGCGCGCGCCCGGTATCTGTCGCGGCCGAGACCGGGTAAATGTTAGAATAAACTCGACCGCGACAGTACATGTCTTTGCCCGTATACATGTTGCACTGTTTATTCTAATGAATTACATATATAGAGACACTCCTACTTGATAAAATGTGTGTACAGTGAACTGCACATTACTTTAGTATTTAATCAGTCGTCTGTAACAGAAGCCAACTTGTCAACTTTCCCCCCCTTCAGAACACAATAGTTCTTAGGCGAAAGAAGCTTAAAATATTCTTTGAGCTCTTTATCCATTTGTCACTTTTGTTTACAATCTCTGTCATTTCTGTTTCGTTTGTTTTAGCTATAAAGGTGATTCTTATATTTATTGGAAGTAGGTTTCAATAAACAATATGCAATACTGTATACAAAAATTGCTTGATTTATTGATAATGTGTCAGTTTATTTATGGAAATGTAGCCCTGGGAGCCCTTAAGCTGGTAAATAATACTGCAGTCAAAAATGTTTTTGCTGCCAAAAATGTACCACATAATGAATGCCTTTCCAGGCTTCAGGGGTCAAATAGTGATGCACTTGTTTTAGTTGACTAAAATAAAAAAAGAGTCACTAATTAATAGTTTACGTCTGTTTTGCCAAACTTTATCTAAACCAAACTTTATCTAAACTTGATAAACAATTACTTAATTAAATATAATTAGATGTTGGATTACAATGTATTGAGAGTAAAATAACTGAAAATAATGTAAATGAAGATGTGGATTAGCCATGTATGGCTTCACATGTTTAAGACACTTTCACACGGTTACCAGATGCAAGCAGCTGTTACTCTGCCATTTGTAAGTAAAAAGAATCTTGTCCATGGAGTATTTTTATCCACTTGCTGCGGACAAGTTATGTTTAGAATGACACTTCACTAAGTCACAACCCTCAACCACGTCAGTGCCTGTCAAGATGACCAACCAATGTGCATTTTCCACTTTGACACTCACTTATCTCATTTGGCGACCTCTCAAACAACAAACTGTTCCACTCCTTTTAATATGTTTATCTCCCACAGTGATGTCAGCAGAACTCAGCAAATCTAATATTCATGCTCGCAGAGATTTGTTCGTGCTCTGTGATTGTAAGAACAGACTGAATATCACCCTTGCAGCTGCTTCCTCTTGATACACGAATCATGCTTTGTTTTGTTTTTCCCTTTGCTGTGGCACTTCTTCAGATAGTACTTGGTAAAGGAACAAAGAACGTAACCATCAAACAAAGTATTTATTTTTATTTATTTAAATACATTTTGTCAAAGTATTTAGTTTTTACACTAGTGTGATTCCGATTTTCCAGTGGCACAAACGAATATTAAATTGAAAATGTCTACAGTTATTTTAATCTATACAATTTACAACATTTGTAAAAAAATAAATTTAAAAAAAAAGGTAATTTTTTAACTAAACTTTATATTTACCACAACGTCACACTTTGAACCATAAATAGCGGCAAGAGAGAGAAAGTGATCTACCTGGCAAAAACAATCAAATGTAAATTGTGAGCGTAATTTCCTTTCCATTTACTGCCTTACTCTGTTCCCCTATATCATCTGTGTCCAATAGCAATTTAAAGCTGGCTACACTTGTGGTTGTCGTGATCTATATTTTCCACATTCTTGTGTCAGTCACAATAGTGTCGTGCTCGCGAGTTGAGACACCCGCTGCATTGTGCCCCCTCTCTCTCTGACACCCCCTTCATCTCTCACACCGCCTTCCTCTCACACCACCTCCATCTCTCACACACCCCTCTCATACCCCCTCTCTTTCACACACCCCCTCTCCCTTCTCTCCCCTTCATCTCTATTTGTCCCCCACCTCTCTCTCAGACACCCCTCTCACACACACCCTCTCCTTCCTCTTACCCACATCTCTCTTGGTCCCCACATCTCTCCCACACCCCCACCTCTCTCCCCTTCCCACAATACACAAACTAAGCCTCCACCCCAATACCCATACTAAGCCTCCTACCCCCAATACACATGTGGCAGGGTCTCCCTCTGGGCTCCCCTTAGTCTCTCTCATGTCCGATGTGGGCGGGAGCGCTGGGGGGCACGTGGCTGCCAGCGGAGGAGTGCGCGTGCACCCAACGAGTACCAGTGCTGCGGGGAGGGCTGTGGGCAGTTGCGACAGGATCGCCGTAGGCTCCGGCAGCTTTCCCTGCTGGGCGTCGCCATTTTGAGTTGCATTGTGCATGCGCGAGATGCCGAGCATGCACATTGGTAGGCGAGCGAGGTGGCCATTAGGTAGGGGCATTATTATCACATGGCGCAGATCAGCAAATAAGGCTGCAGCAATCCCCTGCTCCCTAAATTGATACATTTCATGAGTTTGCTGCCACGTTAGTCGGAGCTGGGACAAGGAAGGGGTAGGATGTATGTGCAGGTGTCTGTGGCACCTGCACTAGGCCAGGTATCCCCAATTAGGCCCCAGCTAGGCCCCGACTCATCTCAGTTTGTGGCTGCTATAGGGACAGGCCCCCTTAGTCAGGGACACTGCCCCGCTTAACATCCTTAGTGTCAGAGAATCAGCAGAAACTACCCAGCATTTTTGTCCTGTGCTCTGGGACCAGACCACCACTTAAAGGCACAGAGACCCTCTTCATGGTGGGACACTCCAACCAGATACCACCCCACACAGAGGCGGACTCATCGTAGACGATGCATCGCTGGATCAGTGGATCCTGTCTTCCTTTCAGTCGGCGCGCCTGGGTGCTGGAGCATCAAGCAGGTACCTCATCTCACCAAAGTGCACCAACTATACACGGGCTAGTGGGGCAGCACTATGTCACACACTTGGGTGGGTGGGTGTTTGGTTCTGTTGACACTGGGATGGTACAGTGCCCGGAGCACCTCAGTACATTGGGGTAACCCCGCAGGGGTGTGGATATGGTGTTGGTTGTGGCCCTGTGAGGCCTAGGGTCACAGTAGTAGTGTAATTGTTTATTATCCTTCATATATTTACAGTAAAGTGCTATTGTTTTATTACATCAGTAATATATAGTCCTACACTGGGCTATCCCACATTGTTAGGATCCCGGGCAGGTGGAGGCGCTGTCATCCATCGAATCAGGCATACCCCAGGCTCCCAGCGGCAGAGGTTCAGGCCTCCTGTGAGCCACAGGTAAAGCACCACACACACATCGTAGCTGCTATATCTCCCAGGGGGTGGGGGAAAGTGCGCTACATTTGGAGGCACTGCTGAGATTCAGATCTGGGGTGCCCAACCTAAATTAAAAGCAGTCCAACCAATTTAGGACCATGTTCATACCATCCAGAAAGAGCATAGAATGAGCAACAGAACAGAGGCCAGCGGCGCGGGCCCAAGCGTAGAGGAGTATCAGACGCCCCTAGCTGTCCCTCCCCCAGGAAGCAATGCTGGCAGCTGCCGTTCTGTACTAAGCCGCCACAGTGCCTACGGTATAGGTAAAGCTCAGTTATTTGTGGAGGCCTCGCAAAAACTTAAAGAGAAGATAAGTCAGCTAGCTCCGATCCCAGTTTACCGCAAGTTGAAGGCTTTTTCTGGAACACTACCCACACCCATTGGAGAAGAAGCATTTGGAGAATGGCGAGGCCATGCGGTTCATGGTCTTTCCAAGTGGACGTGCACGGATGCGGTTACAAGACAGAGAATTGTGGAGTGTCTACGCCCACCGGCTTCCCATCTCTTACAGCTGTACCGCGAAGATCATGAAGAGGCCGATGCTAATGAACTGATACATTTCCTAAACAAGGCCTAGGGACAGATGGACGACCCAAGAGCATTGTTGGTGCAATTCTTTGCCCTCAAACAGAAGGAGGGAGAAGACTTATCCAACTTCCTACGCCGGTTATAAATGATGTTGTGGACCCTGACCAGCAAGAAGGTCATCCAGAAGGCTGACCTTGATAGCTATAGAACCAGAAATTCTTGCGAGGAGCATCACTCACACACCCCCTTGTGGCCAGGATCTGCTGCACCATCTCCATCACTAGTCCTCCCAACTTTGAGGATCTAATGGACCAAATTCAAGAACAGGAGGCTGTCCTGAGGTTCCAGGCCCCCAAGGCCGCCCGGGATTCCTCCAAAGGGCAGAACAAGGAAACTCCAGGAAAACCGTCTAGGACTAAAGAGAAATCTGAGGATCCGACTCCCCAGAGACCGCCTCAACCCAGCTCCCCACCGCCAAGAAGATTAGCTCTCCCCTCCACATTTGGCGAAGGTCGCTCCATCCGCTGCTACAGCTGCGGCCAGAAGGGCCACTTCGCAAAGGAATGTTCAGCTCAAGGAAAAAAAAACTTCCATTTGGCTGACTTTGTGTGTGTCGACTACCGGACACTGAATAACCATACCATACCTGATAAGTTCACTCTTCCTCGCATCGAAGAGATTCTCAATGCGCTAACTGGGAGCCAGTGGTTCAGTGTTCTGGACTTGCGGTCTGGGTACTACCAGGTACACAACCCACCACCCCCAAAAACACATAATAACCTGCACGCCCAAATACACAGCCCCCCAAACACACATAATAAGCACACCTTAATATACATAACCTCCAATATACATAATCACCACCTCCCAATACAGAGTAAACCCAAATACATATAATCCTCACCCACAATACACAGAATAACCCCCAATACACAGAATAAACCCCGATACATACAACACCCACCCCAATACACAGAACACATACGTGACACAGCTGGATCTGCTCGCGGTGCACTTTGTCTCCTGCTTCAAGTGTTCAGGACTACCTGTGCCAGGATATATCAGGTGTCACGGACTGTGCACAGCGGACTCTACCTGCCCCAGGATGAAGCCCACACTGTCAGTGACCCAGTAGGATCCGGCTGCCGAGGCTGTGGCTCTGGCCGTGTGTGACTCGAGTTGTGCTCCGGACTGTATTACTGCGTTCAGAGCGGGGGCTGGACAGACCATCCACACACAGACAGAATGTAGGGCTGAAGAAGGGAAGACTGGACTGCAGAGGTGGGGCTTACACCGAAGGCTGGGCCACAAGCAGAGGGGAGAGGCCTGCTGCATGGGGCAGGGGTGGAGAGCTGGGGCCTGGGAGGCAACAGTGGCCACCCGCAGCCACCGGCCCAGTTCAGCTGTTCCAGCTCTCCCCGTTGGCGGCCGTGCCCCCTGGTGCCCATTATCCTATTCACCAGATGTATTGGACAACGCTGCCCTATATGCTTCCCTATATGCTGCTCACTACCTCCACATTTTCACTCAGGTGTAACACCATGTCAAAAAATGGGAAGCTTTCATGCCTTTGATATTGTTGATTCACTTATACCACTTGTATTATTATATATGATGTATAAAATAGCTTCAGAGTACCCAGAAGAGGGGCCTTATACTGTATGGGCTGGTGACCTGGCCTTGCAAGCTAGAAGGTAGGCTGCTTTCAGTACACACATGTTCTTCTCAGTTCTAAGTTTCTCAAATTAGTCAAAGTCAACCATTTAATTCAACCTTCTTTTTCTGCTACTGTTTTTATATTTAACCCTCAATGCAGCAGAGTTCATTCATCCAACCTGGAAATGAAGGACTACAATTAATTTAATTGCTTGGATGTATAGTTGCTATGGAAATATGCACCAGCATGCAGAATACAAAGAATACATATTGAGCAATTCTTACGAAGCAGTCTTCTGACATAAGACACATTCTGGTGCTGGAAGAAACCTTACAGCATTTGGCTAAGATTATACTTACCGCGTGCATGTGGCGCACACATGCCGCTGGCGCAATGTGTGATCTCTTCTCTCGAGATGTTCAGGCGATGGGAAGACGTGGCCATGACCTCATTGGCTGAATTGCTTCAGGTGACGCAGACGTCACGCGGCCGTCGCTTGGAAAAACTAAATATGTTGTCTTGCCAAAATGCGGTCCGTGCACTATGTGTGCCTCCATTGAGATTAGTTATTTGTTCCTGGGCGCGTGCTATCGCCGGCACTATAATCACAGCCTTTGACTTGAATGGGCTGTAAGGTGACTTCTAGTGGCAGTCTAGGGGTATTATGACAGAAGACTGCTTAGTAAATAATATTGTATGGACAACTGTGTGTTTCATTTCAAATCCAAAGTAATTTTCAAATTACACCTAAAAGGCATTTATTGAAAACTCTGCAGTGTAATGCTGGCTGGACATCTTGGTGGCTCATTTGCATTGCAGCCTCTGAAGTGGCAAAAGGAGAAAAGAAACAATGTCAGGTGGATAAATTGCACAGTATACGTGTTAAGCGTTCTGCAAAGCACAATTATTTTTATCCGGAGTGCTTTTGTGTGGCCTTATGTAAATACCAGTGAATTATCCTTTCTTTCACCTTCATGCTCAGCATCTCCAAAATGGCAAGCGCCTGGTTATCTTCTATCAGCTCACATGAGTATTTCCAACAGCTTACTGACACGTTGGTAGTGTTCCTGTCCCTACTACATCTGAAACAAGGTTTTCTCTCAATATTTGCGTTTGGTTTTTTAGTGTTCTGAAGTCCAGTCGTACCGCGTTAAGATTTCTTTCAGCTTATATTATTGTATTGAGATAATGTGAGCAGTGATTACATTATGACTTAAATTTACTAAGCAGTGTTCTTCCCCAAGGCATCTTACTTCCCATGCAAGTGAATGGTCCACAAGGTGTCTTATGGAATAGCACTACTTAGTACATATGGGCATATATGATTATACAAGCTAGAATGCAGTTACATTTTACATTTAGATAAACCGTAGTGTAAGAAACATTAAGCCCGTATTTTACTTTATGATGCATAGACTTTGTTTCATTGCTTGAATGTAATTCATGTCACTTTGTTTAGTCAAAATTATAGAAAAAAAACAATTGCATTATTTGTCATTTTTGCCGTTTGTATATGACACTACACATGACATGTGACATAGTACTGCACACATAAGCATTTGAAAATGCATGCATACATGATTTAAATGAACCCTGTATGTACAGTACTGTGTTTTCATTTAATCAAATACAATTGGGGATTTTAAGTTACAAATGTTAAATTCACACTGAAAATCTAAAGCCTATTTTGCAAAGAATGCCCGCAGTGCCCGTTTGTTTTTAATTCTGCTTTTACATCTCACATCTCTAAGTGCTCAATTACAGCATGTAGAGGTTTTCCCCGTAATCCACCTTTATCCATTAACAGACACTCAATCACTAAAGTGCTTACCAGACTAAACATATTTATCCAACCAAATCACATTTTACAATGCAAATCTGCCAATCAGACCTCAGCTATTAACAGGCAACTGCTTTAAGGGGATTTTGGTGTTTGTGCTGTGAAGAGCCTGCTTACCTCCAACAAACCACTAAACCAAATTAACATAGCTGTATCCTCATAAAAGAAACCAGATATCCTGTTGTGAAAATAGTAAGCTTGGAAGGACAGGCCTCCTTTGATGGATAACTGTGTGGCATGCAAACACATCAGTGTACATTTCTGGACATTGCAGACTCATTTCACAACTTTAGCATTTGTTTTTTTTTGCCAACTTACAATTACAATGCTCAATTTGACTAGCACAGCAGTGTGTCAATCCATTATTACAAATTAATGAAAGTGATTACTAACAACTTAATTTAATTCTCATTGCAACTCCAACCGCTTCATAATATAGCACATAGTATGCAGAATTGTAGTAGATTACAGCCCAGTCCCTTCCCCGATGATCTTACAATCTAGAGGGGCAGATATATTATGGTCTGTTGCAGGTTAAGACACCTGAATAGGTGTTAATTGCTATGAACTTGAATTGGAGTTAACGACCATCTAGTTGCATTGATCTGTAATGAATAACCCACTATGTTTTGTGCCTAAGGCACGGGGAGCTAAAACGAGTTGCCCAAGGTCACAATGAGCCTACACTGGGATTTGAACCAGGACCTCTTGCTTAAAAGTCAGCATGGTTATATTCAGTCAGTGCCTTTTCACTAGATGTAGCAAATTTTACTTTCCTCTAGATTCTAGATTAGAGTTTTAAACTGCTGCATTAGCCCAAATAAATGACAAGAACCGCCAATGTGGTATTAATATTTCCCTTTTAATAGGCTAACAAAGAAGCATAGAACAAAGCTTTAAAGACTTCAAAGTTCTCCCTGAAAAACACAGAAATGTAGAAACAGTCATAGTCTTTTCCATTTTATTAATCTCCCACAAAGTGTCCTCATCATACGTTAAAGCTTCACAGTTTTTTCTTTTTACCAGGCAGTAGTTACAGCGTACATGTTACAAGTCTAATTTAAATCCACTGTCAAAAGCTACATAAAACAGTCCTGTATGTTCTCACCAAGAAACCGTAATAGATTGAGACTCCTAGGTATTATACCCTCTTTAAATATCCATATTTTAAAGAAAGTTTGACATTTGCTTGGACTGAGTGTTTTTTTTCCACCATAATAAAATAAAAATAATGTTTTTACTAGGAAAAGTCAATATGTGGTTATCATGGCTTTTTAATTAATATGCTTTGTTAACTGAGGCCTACATTTTTTTTTTCATACATACCTTTGATTTTATGATAAACTATGTGCATTTTTACCATTTGGATTTGTTTACATAGAAACACATTGCTGCTCTTTTTACTAGCTATTATAAACACTTATGGGGAACATTTTATGAGCAGTTAGGACAGGATTTAGTTTTCTAAAGAACAAATGGTGTGTGAACCATTTCCAGATAAAGTATGCTATATAACGTATAGCTTTTTTCGTGACTTGAGTAGTGTGTTTGTATGATGTCAATGTTTTATAAGAAATTAAGTTGTGCTATTTTTTGATATTAGACCCTGTCAGTAACTGAGTGGAAAAAGACTGGGTTAAACCATTGCATTTCGTTAGGACAGATATTCATTAGATGTGTGCGCTGTGGATCAGAGAATGACATTTAACTCCTGTCCAAAATGGCAAGCAACAAATTGCAAAGCACTGCGCTGCTCAGAGGTTAACATACAGAAGTAAAACTCATTATATGCGTCACGTTCTGGAAATGCATGGGGATGTTTACTAATGAGTGATACTTATTCCAATTGAGTAATACTTTATTGGTCACAAACTGTCTTTTCTTATAATAACCTTACAAATGAGCAGCATCAAAAAGTAATATAAATCTGGCTTAATTAAGCAAAAATATAGCATAACCTGCAGATATAAATATCTTTGGATTTTATTTGAGAAAATAAAGTTACCATGTGTGTAGTTGTTGAATTATATAGATAGATAAATAAATAGCAGGATAGAAATCCCCAGAACTGTTTGGGTTTCCTTGTTTACACATACTGACAAAATGTACATATCCAGCAGTATATCCCAGAAAGAGGAATAAGGTCCATGACGCATATGAAGCTCTTGCTTATGGATTGCACAATGAAAGTGAGACTTCTGAGACAATCCAGAACTTCATTTTGAAATTCATATTTTGTAAAGGAGATTTGGGAACATAAACACCTAAGTATCAAAACAAAAGTGGTGCAATTCTGGGGCCAAAACTTGTACCAGACTTATTAACCCTTTCACTGCTTGAAGACTGGTGCCAATCGAGTGCCCCTAGTCTTCTGAGATTGCGATAATGTGATTGCGTAAAGATCTTATACAGGGATTCCCTCAGCTCTAGATGACTTGTTATTCTTCATCTTTTTGATGACTTTCCTCCACTCGTTATTGTTTGAGGCGATACGAGCGCGTCTCTTACTGGGTGTTGCAGATGCAACTGAGAACATCAACATCTCGATTGAGAAGGTCTTCAAACGCTCCTTCCAATGAGTTTCGATGGCTTCACTGGGTCAGATCTCCATCCATAGGTCTCACTTGGAGTCACTTAAAAAATAAATGCGTATATAGTTAACCATCTTTTTCTTGGAGTTAAAGTCATTCTTCCAAGTGTAGCAGGGTCCCCCTTCCTTACCTCCGGTGTGAGGAAGAACTGTTCCGCTCCTCCGGCAGCCTGAATCTAAGTTGTGGCAGCCATCTTGGGAATCACGGAACTACAATTACAGAATCCTCGGGTGGGGATAGGTCACATGGGCTGTCCCAGACAATTAGGAGCGAGCCGCCATTTTGTGGATCTGGATCTCCTCCACGAGACAGGGAGAATAAAGTCGGTCGTCACAGAGCCTCTGGAGGGAGAGGTTCGGTCGCAGGATCAAGTATGCTCCTGGACTAGGCAAGTGCATTTCCCCTAGGCCCCAGTTAGGCCCCGCTCACTATTTAGTGCAGTCTTGCAGGGAAGTCCCTAATTAGGACCCTCCCTTTATAGAGATGCAATCCGCACCAATGCGCCGTTGGACGGACGTCTGTGCAGTGACCTGCTGCCTGCGGATGGCCTTGTGTGCGGCTGCCAGAAGCAAGGCACTCTGGCTTGAACCATCACCACATGCGCGCCCTGGAGCATAAAGTGTGAGGAGATTTATGTTGGAGGCCCTGCTGCATGGGACCTGATCCAACTCTGCTCCACAAGTGTTCCCTGGTCAGGACCGTTGACCAGGAAGGTAAATTTAAATGTATCTAGAATGACTGCAGCTTGACTGGTGTGGTGAAGCACAGGGTCTAAATTCATTTTTAGAACACCTTAATAATAATGAATATAACCTAGTTTTCACCTGTAAACACAGTACAGGCATACCCCACTTTAGGACACTCACTTAAAGTACACTCACGAGTAAGGAAATGTCGCCCAATAGGCAAACGGCAGCTCACGCATGCACCTGTCAGCACGTCCTGAACAGCAATACCGGCTCCCTACCTGTACTGAATTTGTGCGCAAGTGGGGAGACTATAGAGCCTGTTACAAATGCGTTATTTACATCAGTTATGCACGTATAGGACGATTGCAGTACAGTATATACATCGATAAGTGGAAAAAAGGGAGTGCTTCACTTTAAGTACATTTTCGCTTTACATACATGCTCTGGACCCATTGCGTATGTTAATGTGGGGCATGCCTGTACTTTTGAACTGGAATTCCTGGATTTAATTATTTATGTTAAAGATGATCAAATTCATACAAAAACATATCAAAAACCTGTAAGTTGTCTTAATTACATAGAGGCGGAAAACAACCATTATCATAAATGGTTGAATAATATCCCATATGGGGAACTAAGAAGGATGAAGCGTAACTGTTCTGAATCTCAGATTTTTGAGGAACAAGCAGCAATTATTCTAGAAAAATGTAAATCTAAATCTTATAATAAAGATATTTTGAATGATGCCTATTTAAAAACATCAACATTAAATAGGAAAGATCTGCTGAAAGTAAAAACTATAGAAAATATTAGCAGTACCCAAAACACTAATATGAAAATAAATGTTCCATTCATTACACAGTATAATCCTCTTTCAGCCAAGGTTAAACGTATTTTAAATAAGCATTGGCATCTGATATTAAAAGACCCACTTTTACATCTTTACATGCCAGTGAAACCCAGGGTCATCTTTACCAAGGCTATGTCATTTAAAAAACTATTGCCCCCAGTTGTTTGAAATCAGACAAAGATATTAAAACGAAATCATTTCTAAATGTAAAAGTTTTTTTTTACAAATGTCTCAAGTGTAAAATGTGCAAGCTTAATCCATCAGAAACAAAATGTTTTGGAGACTGTATGACTGTCCTGTTTTTTGATTAAACCTTTTTTCTACATGTGAGTGCTGCAGATTTCCTTTTGTTCTACTTATTTGGGACTGGTTGGTGTTCCTTGTCCAGCTGCGAGCACCCGGATTTACACATAAGTATACTATATATTTATATGTTCATATATATGTTCATATATATGTTCATATGTTTGTGTGCACCCAGCATTCCTTATATATATCTATATATATATATATATATATATATATATATACAGTGGTTGACAAATCACCAAAAAATCTACTCGCCACACAAAAAAATCTACTTGCCACCTAGTACCAAACATGTGCTGCTTGGGCCAACACAATTTGTATAAATTTCACTCCAAAAGGGACTTGACACATTACTCCTAAAAGATCTACAAGTTACATTTATCTATATACATATATCTATATGTCTATATCTATATCTATATATATATATATATAGTGAATAAATGAGAACAAGGCACTCCGTCAGGTATATAAAGGTGGGTGCAAATCCTGTATAAATCAAATAAGAAATACGATACCGTTTGAGCGAATATCAGAGGCAGCACTCCACAAGTTTGTCAAAAAAGTTTTGTATTTAGTGTGACATATGTCACACTAAATACAAAACTTTTTTGACAAACTTGTGGAGTGCTGCCTCTGATATTCGCTCAAACGGTATCGTATTTCATATATATATATATATATATATATATATATGTAGCCATGTATAAAATTGGTGTACATATCTCTTTCTCATGCTGGCAGTAAACCTGGTAAGTATGCAGGAATGCCAGTAGTTATCATGGAGGTTTGCCCTCACACCCTGGTGAGGTGTCATATGTTCCATAGGAAGTGACAACATGCTGTGTGTCCACGGTTAGTGACATCAGAGATGTGCCTGTTCCTAGGTGATATAAGACACAGCACTGGCAAAAGTTAGTGGAGTTCCTGTTGTTGGCTGCCTCTGTTCAGTAAGAGGCACATGGAGGTCTGCAACATTGTTGCAGTAGTCTGATGCAGAGCTGTGAGTCTGGCAGCACAAGGCAGACAGAGAAGCTGGTGAATCTCCCTTAGGGGAGAGGTGGAAGCAACTCCATTAGAAAAGGAGGAACCTTTCAAAGGGAAGCACTGATAACTATGAGTGGCTAAGCTGATAGCTGTGAGGGGCAGCTGGCCCACATCACCATGCAATAAAGAATGGCCTTGTTCAAATATACCCTCGTGTGTGAGTCTGGGATTACTCTACCGAGGATGGCACCACAGAGGAGTTCCTCATCAGACTCATCCCCAAGCGGATGCCGGGATCCTGATGAGGTGGAGGCGCTGCACTGGATATAGGTAGGACTCAGCACACTACCTCAGCTGCCTGTCTGGGTTGGCAAATCCCCACACACCATCATGCGGGAGACTCAGGAGTCCTGTAGCCAACAGGTGCACCACCAGACACTACACCGTAATGGGGACTGGTTAGACCACAGGGGCCAATATGAGATTGTGGGGGTCAGACCGGTTCACAAAAACCGTTACATATATATATATATATATACACATAGATGCTGGTAAATGGTAGTCTAAGATTTAGGTAGAGTAGCCTATGAAATCATATAACAAGTTACTGTGTAAACTGGATCACCAGAGGAATCCACATGTATCCCTAATTAATTAACCGTATTCTCTAATACAGCTGAAAATTATCTAGAGTATGAAGAAAAAATATGTATATAATATATATGTTCATATGTTTGTGTATATATATATGCAAATATAGCTGTATGTTAGGTTAGTTTATCTTAGATCTTTATACACAACTCACTGTAGATGGGGTTAGCAATAACAAGAAGTATATATATATATTATATACTAGTTAATTAGCATATACCAAAATATTATGAGATAAATGTCTAATATATTATATATATATATATATATATATATATATATATATATGCAAATATAGCTGTATGCTCATCTGCATGTCTTAGGCAGGTCTGCAACCCCACCTTTCCCCATTATCACCCAGCATACAGCACTTCCACTGCAGCAAGGAATTCTGGGAAATTACATGCAAATGAGCACACAGTGTCACTTTTTGCCTCAATAACCATTTTTAACATTGTTCCCTATAGGCTTAAGCTTGCTGCATGGTCACAGCTTTGAGCACAGCCAGGGTTAAGGTACATACCCAGAAAACCACCCACAGACAGCTGTTTCGACCTTGATGGGTCTCATCAGTGTGGGGTTGATTTTACTGGGAATGCAAGAGAGGCTATGGGATAGGCTAAACCATAATACTGAGTTAAGTTATGGTGAGTAAAAAAAGTGACAAAAACCCTCCACAGGAAAGCAAATATGCAAATATAGCTGTATGCTCATCTGCATGTCTTAGGCAGGTCTGCAACCCCGCCTTTCCCCATCATCACCCAGCATACAGCACTTCCACTGCAGCAAGGAATTCTGGGAAATGACATGCAAATGAGCACACAGTGTCACTTTTTGCCTCAATAACCATTTTTAACATGGTTCCCTATAGGCTTAAGCTTGCTGCATGGTCACAGCTTTGAGCACAGCCAGGGTTAAGGTGCATACCCAGAAAACCACCCACAGACAGCTGTTTCGACCTTGATGGGTTTCATCAGTGTGGGGTTGATTTTACTGGGAATGCAAGAGGCTATGGGATAGGCTAAACCATAATACTGAGTTAAGTTATGGTGAGTAAAAAAAGTGACAAAAAATATATATATAAGGAATGCTGGGTGCACACAAACATATGAACATATATATTATATACATATTTTTTCTTCATACTCTAGATAATTTTCAGCTGTATTAGAGAATACGGGTAATTAATTAGGGATACATGTGGATTCCTCTGGTGATCCAGTTTACACAGTAACTTGTTATATGATTTCATAGGCTACTCTACCTAAATCTTAGACTACCATTTACCAGCATCTATGTGTATATATATATATATATATATATATATATAAAAAGCAAAAGGAAAAAGCTGCGCCTCTGAACCAATTGGGTATAATCAAAACTATTAATCTAAAATTTATATAAAAAACGGGGGGGGGGGTGTAATATAGTATGAAGTGAAAATAGGATTATAAAATAAGAATGAACTCCTATTAATAGTACATAATTAGCTAACAAATACTCATAAAACACCTGGAATGTAAACAAGACTAAACACTTAACTTCAACAACTATGTAGATAAAAAATATATATAAAAGTGCATATTATAATTAAAAAAAAAAAAAAAAACAATAACTAAAGAAAAAGGATAAACCAGTCCTAAATTGTAAGTCCAAAATGAAATGGATACTTGTGCAGGGGAACTTCGGCTGCTCTCAAAAATGGACAAACCACGTCCACAGGAAATCTAAAAGAAAAAGAGAGGCGAGAGCGCACGCCCCATAGCGTAAAAAGGTAATTTAATGAGGGAAGGGGGGGTAAGGGGGGTGGTTAAAATGCACTCACAAGGGTACAAGTAATAAAGGCATTGTGTGATTATAATCACACAATGCCTTTATTACTTGTACCCTTGTGAGTGCATTTTAACCACCCCCCTTACCCCCCCTTCCCTCATTAAATTACCTTTTTACGCTATGGGGCGTGCGCTCTCTCCTCTCTTTTTCTTATATATATATATATATTTATATATATATATATAGATATAGATATAGATATATAGATATAGATATATGTATATAGATAAATGTAACTTGTAGACCTTTTAGGAGTAATGTGTCAAGTCCCTTTTGGAGTGAAATTTATACAAATTGTGTCATTTATATCTCACTTCTCCATGTTAAGCCACTTAGCGTAACGTTAAACTGACTTGGACCTTTAAAGACTTAGTGTATCTTCAAAAGAAAATAACTTGATGTTAAGCCATGTTTTTTTTACTGTACAGAGCATTGAGTTTACTTTAACTGCTGTTAGTGAGAATGAAATGCAAATAATATGCAAATAAGGTATTATCATAACAATGCATATCCACAAAAATCTGTTAAGATTAACGTAGGGACAAAGCACAACGTTAATATCTAAACGTTGTGTTACTTACATTTAAATATTGAAATAAGGCTTTTATAGGGTCTCAATGGATGTAACACCATAGTTTGATGTGATTATCTAAAATAGCATTATTTTCCGATGTTTTTTCCCTCTCCTCTCCTCATGTTCAACTTGAGTTAAAGACTCAAAGGTTATGGTCTGTATCTGAGTAACGCTAAAACATACTATATGTCACTGTAGGAGACTTCTGAAGTGCTACAACCAGGGAGACATATTTGGGGGAAATAAACCATGACTTTTATTCAGCCCATTGCTTCAAACAATACATATTTAAGAAAGCAACCAAATAAACAAACAGTCTATCCCTTTGTAAGGGCTAACTCGCTCTCCCAGTTTCTATTTGCAGGGCTGGGTGGATAGGCCTCTTGCCAATCTATGACCCCAAAGTCCAAAGAGATACCTGTAAGCAGGTGGCCCTTTATGTCAGTCTCTGGGTTGTATCTGTTGGGAGGGCAACCCTCTGGCGGTTCCAGGATATGCTGTACCCTGAATGTATAGGGTCTGGGTTCAGGGTGTCTTTCAGGGGGTCCTGTGCTCAAGACAATTGGCCTTGTGAGTCTCTTCTGGCAACACAGTTAGTCTGTGCTCAAGAGATCTCCTCTGCATTTTAAGCAGGAGATTTTTCTACCTGTCTGTTGAGCCATGTAGAGACTGGATAATTGTCTCTAGCTCCCTGCTGGACTCCTCAGACAGATACAGGCATCCTATTTGGAGCCCTATCCCGACAGGGGTTAAGACCCTGTCATATATTTCCCCCATTTGGGGATAGCTCGGGCTAGCCATGGCTGAATCCCATCCCACAACTCTCACTCGATTTGTACCTGTGGCTCCAATGCGAATGGGTGGAGGGAGAGAATCCCTAGTCACCCTGGGATTGGAATCATTTTTCTTGGTAAACAGTGTCTCTTCCAGAATATGCTTGAAAGCAGCGCTCTTTAGTCGCTCAAGGAGGACTTTTACCAAATACAGTCTTTCCATGTCTCACCATGAGCGTGGCCTAATCCATCCAAAATGCTGCTGCTAGACTCATCTACCTCACTCACCGCTCCACTTCCACTGCTCCACTATGCATATCTCTACACTGGATCCCATAGCCTCTTCAATTACATTTAAAACCTTAGTCATGACTTATAAGGGTCTCAACAACACTGTCTCCCCTGCCTTACATCTCTGCCCTAATCCACAAAAACATAACTACATACCCCCTATGTTCTGCCCACAACATCTGCCTTTCCTCCCACCTTATTACCTCCTCTTACTCCTGCCTGTAATACTTCTCCTGTGCTGCCCCCTATCTCCGGAATTCTCTACCGCGTACCATCAGACTCTCCCCCGGCCTTCAGATGTTTTAAAACTCCCTGAAACTCAAATTTTCAAGAAAGCCTACTCGCCATACCTCTAACATCCAACTCACCTCCAATCTCATTAGACTTAGCTGTGTGGCTGGACCAATCTTAACACTATGTAACATCTCATCTCCACCCCCCAACCCCCCCACAAAAAAAACCATAATGGCTTCAGCTGTCAGACTGGGACATATTCTAACATGAGCTGCACGTTCTTGTTTCAAAATTGTCTCTCATTCCCTCATTACCCCTTTGTATCTGTTTGTGCATGTTTATCCTCACTTGTATATACAGTAACTTTTTATTTTTTTGTAATATACATAACTCTATATAATATAATTTAATTTGGAAATGCCATCAAGTATTCTGGAATTACAATGATGATGCAAGGAACAATGAGGATGTTTCTAATTGTCTTACCTTTATTCAATATTGTGAGAAGCCACATACTGTAGTTGGGTGGCATTAACATCAATTCACTTAAATAGATATAAGCACTATGCTAACAATAGGTTAACCACTTCTTACAAAATAGAATAACAGCCTCTAGCACTGAGATCCTTTTCAAATTCTTCTTTTCCATGTAATTTAAAGAGGCAATCCAAATGTTTTTTTTAACATTTGTTCAGACAGGATTGAAGCAGGGGTCTCGGGAGATGAACCCGTTCATTTCAGCTACGGGACCCCTTGGTTTCCAGAGATACTTACTGTGACATTGAGGGGGTAACCAGGCTCACTAATAAAGGTCAATCCTACTTGGTTTCCCCTGATCAATGTTTTGGGGTCCTAGAGGGTCAGCTCTTGGACCTGACTGTTGTATATGTACTATGGTCAGAGGTTTTAGTCTTGCACACCTTAAATGCTATAATGTTAGCAATATACTTGCGTTTAAAGTACTGGTGCTCCGTAGTTCAGGAAAAAAACTGTCTGGTGTATTCTCAGGATACATGTAAGTAAGTAGAGGATCCAGGGCACTTCGGATTTGCAAAAAAGAATGTATTCTCTTAGTGTGTGCCACTAAGAGAATAGATTCTTTTTTGCAAATCCGAAGTGCCCTGGATCCTCTACTTACTTGTTATATATGTACTGCCATGCATTGAATGTGAAATATGCGACAATAAAGAATGTATGTGTCTTTTGCCTTTCCAGGAGTGCTAGCCACTGGAGATTCTCAAGCTATGAGTTTCAGGGTGAACTTTGCTGTAAAATTGTTGTCGGATTGTGTCTAGATAGTCGGGATCCAGAGTTACTGGCCACATGTACCGGGTACATGTAGACACAGACCTCCAGACAAAGTCCTCCCTGGAAAGCAGTTCCTCCAGGATGCCCTGCTTCAGCACAGACCAGAAAGGTAAAAGAGGGCATAGGGATACGCATATCCCAGGTATAGTCAGGAGTCTCTGGTTGAGGTGGAGTCCCCCGCAGTATATGCCTAAACACCCGGTGCTGGAATAGGGGTTCGGAGTGTCTACAACCATCCATGAGGTTGCAAAAGTGAAATTATTTCGAAGTCCAGATTCGGTACAATAGAAGCAACTCTGAAACTTAACCTAAGCGTTATTTGAAGCAACTTTTTAGTAAACTTCTTTTAGGAAGTTCTGGGAGCTCTGAAAATGAATGTGCGCATCTTTTCAGTAGCTCCTAGGGGACGATGGACTTAGACGAATTTTGTGAGATTTTTATTAACATGGTGTTTTATGCACTGTAAATGAGCTGGGGAATTTCCAAGTCCCTGGTTTGGTGCCACTGAGTCTGATCAGGTCCCGGACTTGAAAGTCTTAGAGATGCCAAGTTGTTAAGGCAGGCGGAGTTCCGGAGTCATACTTGAGTACCCATGTCCTGGCATGAATAAGTGCTACTCTGTAACCATTTTCCCGTCCCCAGACTCTGAGGAGCCTAGCCCAGTGGGTGGTTTCAATATGCTAAGTGGCAGAGGTGCCAGGTTGGCGCATGACCCTTTACAGAATTGAAATCCGTGCCCGCCCAGCTTCAGGGTACCGGCAAATCGCTGATAGGCTGGTGGAAATATTCCCACGCTCTGATTGGCTGCTAGGTTTCTTATAGAATATCTCAGCCAATCAGCTCAGGAGATTCTAAGTGCCAAAACAGCAGAGGTAAATTCAAAGATGTTTTGTGAGAGATGTCAGTGAGCCAGCTTCGGAAATTCCCACTTTTCGGTGCCAAATTATCAGAATACTTTGTAGCGGTCGCGGCTGGAACTGCGTGCTGAAAAGATTACCAGGACGTTTGGCACTCGCTCCCGATCAAGGCATTTCAGCACCTCCATAGTGGAAAGGGCAGTGGCGTCAGGAACTGCATGCCGATTTCAGTTCCAGGACTTTCCGGGCGTTGTCCCGGTCATCTGAAAAACTTTGTAAATATTTTTTTTCTTAGCTATTGCAACTAGGAAAGGTTTGTTTTGTAGCCCAGACCCCAGTAAGTGTGTTTTCTCTTGTTTATTGTAATTCACTGTGTGTACATCTCTTTCAATGGAATAAGTGACAATTTGTATTACTTCTTGTTTTTTCTCAGTGATAAGATCCCGGTATAAAGGTGTAAATGCCTGGTCTCCTGTGACACTTACCTCCATAGGTGGTGCCGGTAGCCGCTCTGACTCGCAAACAGGGTTCAAATTATGGGCGTTATTCAAAGCTCCCACGTCCTGCGGGCCAATAGGAAGCAGTGATGTCATCCAGTGTGGCTTCCTTTTGGCCCACTTTGACGCGGAGCTTTAAAAAACAGAGAGATACTGGCACCCCCTTCGGAGGTAAGTATCTTTTGGAAGCAGGTAGCCCCTGGAACTGATATGAATAGGGTTCAGCTCCTGAAATCCCTGCTTTAATCCAGGGGAAAATAATCCTCTTTAAAATAATAAAAGAGGGAGACTTCCGGTATGGCGCCAGGGCTTTAAGTCACGTAATTGGAAACCTTCAAAATATTGGCAAAATAATGAAAAACGTTTTGCCAAAAAAGTGACCACCACCTAGGTGAGACATCTGCACCCCAGTATATGGAGAAATTCCTCTCAAAACACAGAGACATGGCCCCAAAACAGTCGGGGGTTGAGAAGGGGTAAAAGAAAAAGATGGCTGACAACCCCTAGGAGAGGGGATCCGACCCTGGTGAGGAGAGCTCGGAAACTACAAACCCTTCACACACCATCCAAGTTATAGACTATGAAATAAAAGCCAGAGCAGTAGCAAAATAATTATTACCCAAATTAGAGGTGAACTCTGGAAAAATCCAACATGTAATAAACGATCTCAGAGGCGAACTCACCGCATACGCTTCCAGAGTGGAGGAAGTGAAAAACTGGGTAAGGACTGCAGAGGATGATATGGGATCCCTAAATAAAAGGGTAGAAGAATTCCAATAACAAAACACAATCTTAGAATAAAAGATGGATGACCTAGAGAATCGGTCCAGAAGAAATAAAATTAGAATAATAGGAGTCCCAGAAACAATAAAACAAAATGAGCTGCTAAATTTCTGTCAAAAATTGCTGCCACACAAACTGGGACTGACAAAGAAAGATGAAAACGTTAAGGTTGAAAGAGTCCACAGGATGGGACAGCTTAAAGAAGAGCAAAACCCAAACCCATCATAGCAAGATTCCTCAATTTCAATGATAAAACCAATATCATACAAGCTTTCCAAGAAAACCAGCAGCTGCAATATGACGGCAAGAGGCTGATGATATTTCAAGACTTTTCTATCCTGGTCTCCAAGAGGAGGAGAGAGTTTGCGAGGGTGTGCACAGCACTCAATAACCAAAAACGAAAATTCTCTCTAACACACCCAGCCACCCTAAAATATTTACAGAAGCGGGGATGAAGTTCTTCACCTCACACGAGAAAGCAGAGAAATTCATAAGAGGCCTTGCTGAATTAGTGGGAGAGAGCAGAGATCCTCAGTGGAATGGTGCCAGATGAGTCCTCCCTCCCCCACGAGGGGTGGTGGTGGAGGCGAGGGTGAAGGGATTGGAAGGACAAAGACACCACTACAAGGGAATAACAGTGATTACCTGGTGTAACAGGGGACTTATCCCTGTTCAGTAATGTGCCTTTAATCTAGCAATGTGGTAGTTAATTACTAAACACCACCTGCCTGATTGCTTACAAAAGCCTGCCTTTGAGACAGGAAGTGTCTCTCTTTAGCTCTGACTGAGAGCTGACTTTTGGAGCTGACCGGTCTTGAGCTTTGCACAGCAGAGCTGATTTCAAGACACAGGGAAAACAACTACACCTGAAGCTGAAGCAGGAAGTGAGACGATTTTCCCTCCAAGAAACAGATAAGACTTTTATTCTTAAGAGACTGCTTATATCTGCTTATTTTCATGCTATATGTTTTGGGGCTGCGAGACATGTTTAACTAATGGAGATGTGAACTAATTGCATAGGATTTAACTAGAAATACTCCCAAGTGAATGGAAGCTTTGTCCCCCCCCCCCCTGTGTTTGGATAATTTCCTGATGAAAAGGAACAGGCACAATAAAGCCTATTATAATTTCACCTTATAAAAGCCTCCAATTGTGTACCTCTGTGAATGTCCGTCTACATTTGGTGTCAGAAGTGGGATAAGAGGTGTCCTTGTAGTTAAAAAGGACCGGAGATTTTTATGTGAATTTTTTTTTATGCTTTTTGCCTACAAGCAACTTAGAAAAAAAAAACCTCATGCAGCAGAGATCAGAGTTAAAGGGACACACCACTGAAACTTACACTACATTGAAACTTAAAAAACCACAGATGACTCTTTGCCCCAATCCCAAGAGGAGAGAGACTGCTGAAACAGCTAATCTTTTTTTTTTTGCCTATCACAAAGTGTAAAATGGTCATTGAAATAGGGGGTTTGCCTTCCAGCCATAGTCAGGGTTCAAGAAGTGAGTCAGCCCTTAAAAAGGGATAGGTGTTTGTTGTTTTCAAAAAGTTTCGCTGAAGCAGTGAATACAGATGGTGACCCACGAGTGGTACTGATTTTGCAAATAAAGGTTGCCACACCGCATAGGGCTACCAGCTGTGAATGGAGTATATGCAGAAAAGTATGAAAATTGATACAAGACTGTGCTGAAGCAGGGGAATTTTTAGCAAACAAATGCTGAGTGTAAAATTGCCCTATAAAGGAAAAGGTTTTTCAAAGCCAATTGCTGAGTGTTGAGTCCACTGCAAAGAATGTTTTTTTTTCCCTGCAAGTAAAAAAGTATGCCTATTATCTTGGGAGCAAAACAGACACCCAAAGTGTGAAGTGTGAATGCCATAATACCCAAAGATGAGACTGAAAAGTACTGAACTCAGGCAGAAAACCAAATTCTGTTGCTGAAGCGGAGGGATGGCACCTAGCAAGTAAATGGTGTATAGCAAATAGACTTTTTTTTACCTAGCAACTGCACATCTTGTATACCTGATAAAAGAAAATGTATGCAGAGCACTGCTGATATTGAAAAAAAAAATTACCCAAGAAAGAAAAGTCTACAGAGATGCCTGTGAGAGCTACGACCTCTACAAGCAAAATATGCCCATCTGTAGGACTACCACAAAGGGGGGTTCTTGCAAATACAGTGTCAACAGCTGCAATAGTGCCTCCTGAGGTCAGGAAGAAAATTACACCTGATAGCCTAAAAATAGAGGACAAGATGCAGCGTTCCTGTAATGAACCCTACCCCACGGAAGAGTGGCCCTTCCAGTCCAATAAAGAGGAAGACCTCTCTTACGGGGAACCCGAACCGACTCACACCCACAAAACACCCCAAGAATTGTGGGGGTGCCTGAACTCGGCACGAACAGAAAAGACCACTCCCTTTGATGACGAAAATGATCAGCAGGAGACAGAGCGGGAGCAGCAGATCACCCAATATTTCTGTCAGCTAAAACAACTGCAAGAAAAGCCTGGCGTATATAATGAAGCCGCTAAAATTTCAAATGAAGATGGAGACCCCAATATCCTGAAGGGACGGTGTCATCCAAATCAAAAAGGCGGAAAAAGAAAAGCGGTTCTTCACTTACTGTGGAAGGAACAGACACGTCCACAGATCCTGTGGAGGAAAAAGGGGGGACCGAGTTGCCCTGCAGCCTAGAGAAAATGGAGAATTCGTCCCGCGGGTAACCGAATATCCAGAGGGCCCAAGGCAGAAGTCGTGTACCCCAAAGAAGTGTCTGTCTGGTGCCAACAGTGAGGAACCCTCAACCAACCAACCCAGGGAAGTGGAGCCGGAACCAATGAGTGCCGATCCCTTGACCAGCCCTGAAGATGCCCTGAAAAATGCCAGGCATGACTGTGAGATGCTCTGTGAACAATTGAAACAAAAGGAAGATGGTTACACAGAGCTACATAAAAATAATGTGAGGCTACAAAAAGATGTGCTCACAATTTACTCTTTAGCCAGGACAGAATTGGACGATCTCAAGACTGAGCTAGATACTGCAAAGGCTACTATTTCCACCATGGATGAAAAGCAGAGCCAATCTGATAAAATGGTGGCTACGCTAAAGCGGAAGTATGAGCAGGCACTGAAGCAGATGACAGTCTTCCAGCAAGAGGTTCACACTCTTCGTATAGAGCTGAATGCCTCACAACAGGAGGTCAACAGTGTCCGGATAGAAGTGGACGTATCTCAGAAAGAGGTTCAGACACTCCGCAGAGCACTTGATGCCTCACATCATGAGACCAACAGCTGCCGCACAGACCTGGAAGTTTCCAGAAAGGAACTACACAGTCTCACTGAGGAGCTGGACATTGCCAAAGAAACTATTGGTAATCTTGATACAGATCTCAAAGTCTCTCAGAAGGAGCTTCAGACCCTCAACCTAGAGAAGGAAGTCTCACGCCAGGAGAGTGTCATTCTCAAAGCAGATGTGCGTAAATGGAAGGAGGACTGCAAAGAAGCCCTGAAGAATACAGAGACTGAAAAAAGAGAAAATTCAAGATTAAAAAGAGAAAACTTAAAACTGAAAGAAGAAAATTTTCAGTTGACAGAAGAAGTCAAGGAAAAGTTCGAAGCAGAGCACCGACTGCAGAACCAACTGCAAGGTCTGCGTACACACCTCCAGTATGCTGAGGAGAAGCAGCAAACACTACAGGAAGAAAAACTGCAGGCTGCTAAAGAGGTACAAGCGCTGCAGGAACATCTGAATACCCATTACGTCCCCACAGAGCAGTATGAGGAGCTTAAGGCCACGCTGCATGTCTTCAGAGCATCATTGGAAGCGGAGCTTCGATACCAGGTGACTCTGTATGAGAGGGAGCGTGAGAAGGCTCAGAAACTGGAGCAAGAGCTGGAGAGACAGAGAGACTGTTCCATTCCCTTGAGTCTGTACACCAAGGAGAAAACAGATGCAGCGGCAACCTTGACGACAAAAATTACAGAGCTCCAGAATATGAAGGAGACTCTGATACAGACTCAGAGGAAGCAAAGTGCGCAGATAGATTCCCTGAGAAGAGACTTGCAAGACGCACTCAAACAGGTTGAGACTCTGCAGGCCAGTAACTTACAGATTCCTCCAATACGGAAAAAGGTATTGGCTCTGCCCAAGCACCAGTATCCCACAGTAACTAATGCCCATGGGGACAAGGGTACAGTGAGAGTTGGGGACTCCATGCAACTTCAAAACAAAATTACGAAGTTTGAGCCACCTAAGAAAGCACTAGCCAAACCTACAGCTGCCCAACAGGCAACAAACAGAGGTAGGAGTGCAGAATCAAAGCCAGAAGAATCTTTAGCTATGGAAGTTGAAAAAATAGGACGTTCTCTGGAAAAGGAGGTGGAGGTAAACTCAGTCCCAAAGAAGCTGAACTGGCGACTCCGTGGTGTGGAGAAACTGCAGAAAGACCGCGTCAAGAGAAGAAAACTCTAAGGGCTAGTCCTAACTGCTCTACAACTGTTGCCATACACTTTGTCTACAAAAAGAGGAGTGCCCGACGCAACAGAAATCTCATGACCGCGCACGCGATAAAAAGACTTTACGTGGAAAAAGTCCTCCTCGAGCGACTGAGGAGTGCTGATCTCAAGCACCTTCGGGAGGAGACAAAAATAAACTGGAGAAAGGGCTCCAATCCCAGCGGGACAGAGGGTTCTCTTCCTCCATCCACTCTCATTCAAGTCACAGAAAGATATCTAGAATGAGAGTGGAAGGATGGGCTTTGGCCGTGGTAAGCCCGAGCTTCCCACAAACAGGGGAGGTATGTAACAGGGGACTTATCGCTGTTCAGTAATGTGCCTTTAATCTAGCAGTGTGGTAGTTAATTACTAAACACCACCTGCCTGATTGCTTACAAAAGCCTGCCTTTGAGACAGGAAGTGTCTCTCTTTAGCTCTGACTGAGAGCTGTCTTTTGGAGCTGACCGGTCTTGAGCTCTGCACAGCAGAGCTGATTTCAAGACACAGGGAAAACTACTACACCTGAAGCTGAAGCAGGAAGTGAGAAGATTTTCCCTCCAAGAAACAGATAAGACTTTTATTCTTAAGAGACTGCTTATATCTGCTTATTTTCATGCTATGTTTTGGGGCTGCGAGACATGCTTAACTAAGGAAGATGTGAACTAATTGCATAGGATTTAACTAGAAATACTCCCAAGTGAATGGAAGCTTTGTTCCCCCCCCCCCCCTGTGTTTGGATAATTTCCTGATGAAAAGGAACAGGCACAATAAAGCCTATTATAATTTCACCTTATAAAAGCCTCCAATTGTGTACCTCTGTGAACGTCCGTCTACACCTGGCCTGGCTCCCTCTTCTTTTCTTCCATTTATCCTCGATTCTCCCTTTTCTGCTCTTTCCTCTCTCCCCCTCTTACCGATTGACCCCGCGATGCCTAATTCGAGGTGTCAGGGAGGGGGGGGGGGCGGAGAGTTAGGGGGTCTTCCTGCCAGACAACCAGAAGGTGTTCCCCGTGAATGCCGATGACGTGGTCGGACCTCGCTTTATCTTGTCATGGACTTGACAAACCAGGGACGAGTACCCCCCAGCAATACACTCAGTTCATCCAGTAGTACACTCTGAGAATTAAAGGGACTACAGGGAAGGAATACCCAATCCTGAAATGAAGCATAATTCCAATAACTGGCAATAGGCACAACCTGATTAAGTCACTTGTCATTGATAAGGTGGTTGATGTTATGAGGTATTCTGATATTACAATGTTATATTGTTTTGTGATGTTGATTCTGTATTTACATTGTTATGGGATGTTGATTCTGTATTGTGCAATAACAGATTTTTCCATTAAGAAATCTGAATTACCAGGTAGTAGAGCTAGAACATTTTAGCAAACGCTAGTAACAAAAAATAAAACTCTCTCTCGCTCTCGCTCTCGCTCTCGCTCTCGCTCTCGCTCTCTATATATATTATAGAGAGAGAGAGAGATAGTTTTATTTTTTGTTACTAGAGTATATATATATATATATATATATATATATATATATAAATATATATATATATATATATATATATATATATATATATATATATATATATATATATATATATATATATAAAGGCAAATAGTCCTCCATAGGAGCGTGGCTGTAAGGATTAGGTAAAAATGAAGTCAAACAAAGTAGTGACGTGGGTAACTCCTCTGGAAAAAAAGAGAAGTTCAGCATATGGAAAATTTAAACCTTGGTAATACTGTTAATGTAAATGTTCAAGTTCAAGTTTTTGAGGTTAGTCCGGTTTGGCAAAATAACATTGGTTGGTCCAGAATTTGTCCAAAATACCGAAAAAGCAACATTGAGATCTCCCAGTTCTGGAAAAAAAAAGAAAAATTGCATAAATTAACTGGAAAAACAAAACATAAACGTCAGTGAAAATAATGACCTGGATTGTCAAGGGCCTCAATAAACCCATTAAACGTTTTAAAAAAAATGTAAACTACCTAAAAAATGAAAAAGGTAGGCATAGCTTTCCTCCAGGAAACCCCATCTATATACTAAGGAGTCTGCAAAGCTCCAAAGAGACTGGGTAGGACAATGTGTGTTCTCCCCAGTGTTACATAAAAAAGCAGGCGTTGCCACCCTGATCAATAGAAATAGCCCATTAGAGGTCCTTGCAATTAAAGCGGGTGCAGCAGGGAGGCTGTTGATTGTAAAGGTTTAAAGATTAGTAAAGGAATTTATTTTGGGATATATATACGGCCCCAATGACCACAACCCCCAATATTTCCAAAACCCAACTAAAAAGATATTAGGTTAAAAATGCAACAATCTGATCATGGGGGGAGGGGTGGGGGGACTGGAACGCCCCTTCCTGAAATCCCTCTCCTGGCTTCCTATCAAATCCCGCATCTCACACTCAATTCTCCTCCTCACTTTTAAAACTTTACATTCTTCTGCCCTTCCTTACATCTCAGCCCTAATTTCTCGCTATACACCATCCCGACTCTTGCGTTCTTCTCAAGGATGTCTTCTTTCTACCCCCTTTGTATCTAAAGCCCTGTCCCACCTTAAACCTTTCTCACTGACTGCCCCGCACCTCTGGAATGCCCTTCCTTCAATACCCGACTAGCACCCTCTCTATCCACCTTTAAGACCCACCTTAAAACATATTTGTTTAAAGAAGCATATGAATAGCACTGGATAATCTTGGACACATGATACATAAAGCTTGGCCCCCTGCAGACGCACTTTCTAGAATTCCCTCCTACTGTCTCTATACCTTCTCCTACCTACCAATTAGATTGTAAGCTCCTCGGAGCAGGGACTCCTCTTCCTTAATGTTACTTTTATGTCTGAAGCACTTATTCCCATGACCTGTTATTTATATTATTTGTTATTTATATGATTACAACATGTATCACTACTGTGAAGTGCTACTGTATGTACATTTATGGCGCTAAATAAATAAAGACATACAATACAATACAAGACACATGTATGGATAGATGAGGATATAAGAAAGGATCCCCAGTGATAAACAGCCAAACCAAAAATATGGCACATATAAAAGATACTGGACACCTAACAAGCTCCTATTATATAATATAAAATACATATAAAAGATGCACTTGGGAAAGTAGATGCATGGAGAATATTCAACCCTACGGTAAGGGAATATTCATTCTACTCTAACATACAATCCTCATTCTGAAGAATAGACAGTTACTTGATCTGTGAGGGAATGATAAAAAAAAATTACAACACAGAAATCGGGGAAATCATTATGTCCGACCATGCTCCAGTCTATGCAGAAATACAAATAGATACAGTATATCTATAAAAGGGCCAAACATTTGGAGGTTCCCAAATTATCTTGCCCAAAACGAAAATTTAAAAAAGTTTCAATCGATAGTTGGAAAGACTACGAAGCAAACAATGAGGCCCACAAAACCAACCCAATTCTGTTCTGGGAAACTTCTAAAGCTATAATGAGGGGTCAGATTTTATTTTACTGTATGTGAATAGACACAAAAGTTAGACCAATAATGGCTTTAATATAGCAAGTAAGGATCTAGGTCAAGCGTACAAACTACTGAAAACAAATGATTCCCCAAAAAATAGAGAAAACTATGGCAGGAAAAGTAGTGTGCAAAATTTGGCTAGAAAAAAAAGAATTAAAAAAAGTTAGTTGAAGTGGCTTTTTTTAAACATGGGAATAAAACAGGCGGCCCCTTGGAAACCTCATGATAGGGTTCAACAATATAAGACCTACTACCAAAATGAAGGACTCAGAGGGGGTAACAACAATAGGTAAAACTGTGCATGCAATGTATCGTATATAATGTATACCCTGTTCATTTATGTAACTGTATTTGTAACCATGTATTATTTGTCATATTAACTATGCCCAGGACATACTTGAAAACGAGAGGTAACTCTCAATGTATTACTTCCTGGTAAAACATTTTATAAATAAATAAATAACAATAGAACCCGGTGATATTAGCAATATATTTAAAAAGTATTATGAAAAGCTTTATGAGAATGGGATTATTGATACAGAAAAATGGTTTAAAACCAGAGACAGAACATGAAACACAGACAGAGCCCAGTGCTACATCCATTGACACAAATACACGGTACAGTGCCTATATATATATATATATATATATATATATATATATATATATATATATATATATATATTATATATATAATTTTTTTTAAATAAATACTTACACGCATATATGCTGTGGTTATTTTGGGGGTTCAATATGAGCTTATAGGAGTTCTGTATGTTTTACAGAAAAATGGGAAACATTCTTCAAAGAGCTAAAAATCCCCAAAATTACTCGAGCAATTAAAAAGTATTAATTCCCCAATAACTTCAAAAGAGATTACGGACAGAATACAAAATTTAAAAACAAAGACCATAGGCCTGGACGGGCTGTCAGGGGAGTATTTTAGGATACTCAAAGAAAAAATAAACCTCCCACTGCAAAAAAACATTCCAAAATATTCTAGAGGGAAATGGGTCCCCCCCCCTCATGTGATCTGGCCCATATCAGAATTATTCACAAACCTGGAAAAGACCCAATCCAATATCCCTGATAAACCAGGATATTAAGATATTCACTAAAATTATGGCAGACAGGATGGCTAAAGTGCTCTATTATTCACCCAGATCAATCAGGATTTATAAGGCAAGGTCGGCAGTGAAGAATATTAGAAAAGTTATCTCTGTGATACAATGGGTACAAACACATAAAATAAAAAATTTGGCCATAGTTACCATAGACGCGGAAAGAGCATTTAATAACATCTACTGGGAACACGTCTTTTTCACACTAGAAAAGTTTGGATTTAGCAGGATTTTCAATACAGTATTGAGGGCCCTATACAGTAAACCATAGGCAAAAATTATAGCAGAGTCATGTCTCTCAGAGGCCTTCTCACTACACAGACGCACAAGACAAGGCTACTCATTATCCCCCTTATTATTCAACTTAGCTATAGAACCGTTGGCACACTTTCTTAGGTAAATAAAAGAATTAGAAGGAATCAAAATGGGGAAAGTAGCCTTGAAATTGGCCATGTTTGCAGATGACATTCTTCTGTTTTTGACAAACCCAGACAAATCAGTAAATGAAATAATCAGAGCACTGTCAGATTTTGGCTCCTATGTGGGCTTCAAAATTAATGTACTGTAACCAAAACAAAACTATTATATATATTAAAACCAGACAGGCCCTATAGATTCACTAAGATCCCGCTAAAAATAACCAAACACCCAATTAGATATTTAGGGATCAAGCTCAAAACAGATTTGGCGGGGTTATCAAATATCAAACCTATAATAAAAAATGTCAAGAGGAATTGAGGGCATGGATGATGTTTGCATTATCATTCTTTGGCAGAGCATGTGTCATCAAAATGATCTCATTCGCAAGACTCCTGTACCCAATGCAAACACTACCGCTATTAATTAAGCATAAAGACATAAATAAGATAAATAGGGTGATAAACAAATTTTTGTGGAAGGGGAAAAGAACCAGAATAGCACTAAAGAAACTACAAGTGGCCAAAAGGAAGGAATTAACATCCCTAATATAAGGGACTATAATCTAGCATGTAAAGAAAACAAAAAGTGATAGACAGCAATCATATTTAATGATACCAACAATGTCTGCAGGGTGCCAACAGAACAAGGAGGAGCCAAATTCCCCCTAAAGAAATAGCAAAACACAAACTGATGTTCCAGCACACACTGACTATTAGAAAAATGTCAAACAGGGAATATGCCAAATAGAAAAATATTTAATGATGCAAGCACAAGATATAAATACACTTGGAATAACCTCACACAAGCGGCTAATAAACAGATAAACCCTAGTTGTAATTGGAGTGGGGAAAGAAAAACAGGGGGAGGGGAAGACAAAACATAATGGGAAAGAAGGTATGTGGGGAGTGGTAAAAACAACAAAGAGGAGGAGGATAATTAGGGGGGCAATGTTCTGTGTGAAGACCCCTTCCTCAGGCCCATTCCCTCAGGTCCAGACAGACCACAAGGGACTTCCCTAGACCCTGTATCCCCAACCAACTCAGAAAAGCCTACAAATAATTGTAATATTCAAATTAATAGAAAAATGTCAAGCGCAATATATATAGTTTGGATCCAGCAAGAGGTAAAGGACTGCACTGGGCATACAAATATTAATGGTATGTAGTAAAAATACTATTTCTGTGTATCAAAAAAAATAAAGTAGAAAGAGTGCCAAAATAAAATGCTACAGTAAGTTTAACTTAGCATAAATCCCAAAAGTCTCTTCATACTGTTAGCGCAGAATTAAGTTGCTACGTTTCAACTCAAAAATGTATTTCATGCAGCACGATGTTTTTCTTATATAGGTTACCAAAATATTTATTATATATATTATATTCACAGTATGACTATTTAAATATTGCACTAAGAATTTATATTTAATAAGACTAGTTATACATTAAAAATATGCATACCTGTTTTCATTTAAATGTCATCAATCAGACATTGAACATGACAATGCATCAACAATTTTAACTATGCATCATATGCATGAAGTCTTCTTACACACGACACACATTTTATGAAGGTTTTTATTACTTTTTAGCACTCAAATTTCGATGGACATAACATTGTAATACAGTCTACAACTTTAGTACAAAGACCCCTTTATCTTCAAAGCATTCACGTAGTATTGTCACTTGTATATGTTCATCTTTTTCACAAGAATAACTAGCACAACCTTTCAAAATTGAAAAACATCTGTAAAAAAGGCTGCCTTGATTTTAATGAATACCAGCTTTTCAACATTGTTGGCAGCTGCACTGTACCATGGTTCCTTCCAGCTAGTTCTCTTTTTGCACACAATCACTTTGATTTTATTTTAAAATAGTTTTGTACAGCACTGAATGCACAACAGCTGTAAGCTATGTATGTACTGTATATATATATATGCCATGTCTGTTTTAAGATTACCTTTGAGTATGGACACCCTCAGATCGTTCATCTTATGGCCAGAGTCAGAGAAATGTTCGCTGACAGGACTGTCTCTTGTTCCGCGTGTGATGCTGTGGTGATGCAGGTTCATTCTCTTGTTTAGCCCCTGCCCTGTCTCACCTATGTAGTAGCAGACTACTTTCTACTACTATCGGGAATACAAAATCAGAGGAAGGTTCACCTGTTCCTCCAGCAATGTCGTGTACCTCATCATGTGCATGAAATGCCAAGGGGGCTGCTACTACATAGGTGAGACAGGGCAGGGGCTAAACAGAGAATGAACCTGCATCACCACAGCATCACACGCGGAACAAGAGACAGTCCTGTCGGCGAACATTTCTCTGACTCTGGCCATAAGATGAACGATCTGAGGGTGTCCATACTCAAAGGTAATCTTAAAACACCGAAAGAGAGACGGTTGCATGAATACAAATTTATGCAACTGTTCGGGACACTTAGCGGTGGCCTAAACAGAGATCGAAATTTTATCAGTCATTACTGACACAAGTGGACTCTCTTCCCATGAGTGCTAAAGGCCATGTCTGTACATACTGTGCTATATGTATGCACACACAGCTGTCTCTTACACATACTAATACTCATTGTTTTTCCATCCCTATACACCAATAGGGACCACATAGTATCCACACACACTTTTAGTTGTGCTACAATCTCTCACATTTCCACACCTACCCACACCATTTATATCCACTCCCACTCCACACACACCTTTTGTAAAGCACTGTATATACTGTGGGCTCTCCATTCATTTATATTCACACAGATACACACACACACACTCTTATATCACTTGCTTTCAGGAACCTTTTGACACCTCTAGCCATAAAACACATCCACACCGGGGGAAGGACTAGCACAGATAACAGTCCAAGAGACACTGTTTTTAAGTATACCTTTTGCTTGCTTCATTCATTGTAACATCGCCGGAAGAAGAGATCAGTGTATCTCGAAAGCTCGCACAAATAAAAGCATTTCGTTTGCCACAGAACGGTATCATCTATTTATTTTTTGACACACAGGAATCGGGAATACAAAATCAGAGGAAGGTTCACCTGTTCTTCCAGCAATGTCGTGTACCTCATCATGTGCATGAAATGCCCAGGGGGCTGCTACTACATAGGTGAGAAAGGGCAGGGGCTAAACAAGAGAATGAACCTGCATCGCCACAGCATCACACGCGGTACAAGAGACAGTCCTTTTGGCGAACATTTCTCTGACTCTGGCCATAAGATGAACGATCTGAGGGTGTCCATACTCAAAGGTAATCTTAAAACATCGAAAGAGAGACGGTTGCATTAATACAAATTTATGCAACTGTTCGGGACACTTAGCAGTGGCCTAAACAGAGATCAAAATTTTATGATTCATTACTGACACTAGTGAACTCTCGTCCCATGAGCGCTAAAGGCCATGTCTGTACATACTGTGCTATATGTATGCACACACAGCTGTCTCTCACACATACTAATACTCCTTGTTTTTCCATCCCTATACACCAATAGGGACCACTTAGTATCCACACACACTTTTAGTTGTGCTACAAACTCTCACATTTCCACACCCACCCACACCATTTATATCCACTCCCACTCCACACACACCTTGTGTAAAGCACTGTATATACTGTTGGCTCTCCATTCATTTTTATTCACACTGATACACATACACACTCTTTCTTCACTTGCTTTCACAGTAACCTTTTGACACCTCTAGCCATAAAACACATCCACACCGGGGGAAGGAACAGCACAGATAACATTCCAAGAGACACTGTTTTTAAGTATAACTTTTGCTTCATTCATTGTAACATCGCCGGAAGAAGAGATCAGTGTATCTCGAAAGCTCGCACAAATAAAAGCATTTCTTTAACCACAGAACGGTATCATCTATTTATTTTTTGATTATATATATATATATATATATATATATATATATATATATATATGAACAACAAGAAAAGAAAGCGCCATTTCCATATTGTTCACTTAAATTTAGTACATCCATTTTTGTATATATACAAGTGTCAGTATACACCTAAGGAGCGCAGTCTTTTTCTTTTTTGTATATATATATATATATATATATATATATATATATATATATATATATATATATATATGTATAGTAACCATATTTGTCCCAGCTAAAACCGGGAAACATACGCATAGAGCGCTTGTCGGCTGCTCGTGTGAATGAACAATTGGCACTTGACTGCCACGCGTGCGCAATCAGCGTTTGCTCATGCGCATTGCCGATAGGATCTTTACGGTTGCGCATAAATTACTGAAAAACACAGATCGTGCATGCACAGTTGGCAAATGCCGGTCGCATTTTCAGCTGATTTGAGTCTTTAATTAGCGATGTGCAATAGCTTATGTGCATGCACAACTCCGCTCCGCCCGGCAATTGGTTGATTTGGAGTGGCGCGAGAGTGACGTCATCTGGATTCTCTTTTAAAAGATGGGGGCTGTTCAACGGAACATTACCACTCTGATGCCCAGTAGGGCGAAACGCGTTAGTGGTTAAGACGAATGCCTCCTGTTGTTATATTTTGGACATTAAATTCTTAAATGGACTGTTTATTCTTCTGCACCCAATCGGGGTTACCCCCTTCTGAAAACGCTTCCAGCTATATCAGAGACTTACTGTGCATCAAATTGGCTCAGTATTTCTGCATTGGTTTCAGTGTTACATCATGGTCATATCAATCTTAGGACTGCCTAACCTTATGCCCTTCATATAGAGGTTGTGCATATCAGGACTATTTTGATACAGTTAATCTCAGCCTCATTTTTGCATTCTTATACATGTGGTCACGTTTGTAATCTATAGATTGTTAGGGTATACTCATTGTAGACAGTTGGAAAAAATCATAATGTCGTCCAAATAAACAATAAGGAACTGATTAAGAAGGTCCCTGAAGATCTCGTTGACGAAGTCTTGGAAGACAGCAGGGGCATTACAAAGGCCGAAGGGCATGACGAGGTACTCATAATGGCCGTCTCGTGTATTGAAGGCCGTCTTTCATTCGTCCCCCCGGCGAATCCTTACCAAATTGTAGCCATTACGCAAGTCCAACTTGGTGAAGATGGTAGCCCCTTGAAGACGATCAAAAAGTTTCGAGATCAAAGGCAAGAGATAACGGTTCTTAAGGGTAATCTTATTAAGACCTATGTAGTCTATGCAGGGGCGAATAGATCTGTCCTTCTTTTTTACAAAAAAGAATACTGCTCCGGCTGGAGAAGAGGATTTCCAAATGAACCCTTTTTTTTAGATTTTCTAGAAAGTAGTCAGTCATGGCTTTTGTCTCCGCGAGTGAGAGCGGATAAGACATTCTCCTGGGAAGAACTGAACCGGGTAAAAGGTCGATAGGGCAATCGAAGGGATGATGCGGTGGTAGAACCTCAGTCCTTGCCTTGTCAAAGACATCATAGAATACAAAATATACCTTGGGTAAAGATCCCTTCTCGTCTCCGGGAGTGACCGACCCACATATCTTTTGGGAGGAGATCGCGCAGTCTTCTGCACAAAGGGTGCTCTACTGGATAGGTTCTTTATTGGTCCTGTCGATACGGGGGTTATGGTGCTGGAGCCACGGGAGACCCAGGATCACTTCAATGGAAGGGATGTGAATCACGTCCAGATGCGTCTCTTCCCTATGATCCTAACAGGTCTGTAAGTGGAAGAGAATAGTCTGCAAAGAAATGAAGGCTGATTGTAACAGCCGACCATCGATGGATTCTATTCCAACCAGGATCCGCTTGCGGACAAGTGGAATGTTATTCCTCTCAGCGAAGCCTTGGTGGATAAAGTTGCCTCCAGACCCGGAATCCACAAAGGCTAAGGCGGAAGTCTGAAAACAATTACAAGTAAGAGAAACTGGAACCAATATTCTGGCTGGAAAAGTCTTTTTGGTGATAGGGCAAGTGGAGAGTGTTCCCAAAGAGATTCCCCTGGACCTCAATGGGAGCTGGCTTTTCCCGACTTATGAGGGCAAAGAAGTACCTGATCCAGAGTGGCCACAATACAGAGTCCGGCGTTGCGTCAGCGTTGCTTCTCAGAAGGGAGTGTCAGAGAGAGAAGATTCGGGAGTTCTTAGATGGAAAGAATATGATATGGGAGCAAGTTGGCAATGACGGGAGCATTCGGTCCTCCTTTTTTGCAACCGTTGGTCTACGCGGATGCAGACTGCGAAAAGAACCTCAAGATACATTGGACGCTCTTGTGCCACTAGTTCATCTTTAAGAGACTCTGAAAGGCCCTTCCAGAAGGCCGATGACAACGCCTCGTTATTCCACCCTGTCTCCGCTGCGATGGTACAAAATTCAAGAATGTATCTGGCCACCGGGCAGTTTCCCTGAGATATGAAAAAGAGAGGAAGCAGCAATTACCTTGCGAAAGACTCTACGGAATTCCCTGTCGAATAGACCGATGTCCTGAGTAAGATCCGATCTTTTTTCCAAGATGGGGGAAGCCAAGGCCAGAGTGTCATCAGTGAGTAGTGAGATAATATACGCCACCTTGGATCTGTGTGAAGGCAAGCGAGAAGGCGTGATCTCGAACTGGATGAAGCACTGGTTCAAGAACCTTCGGCATCCATGCGGATCTCCAGCATAGTGGTTGGGAGTCGGGAGTCGAGGTTCAGAAATCGTGGGCACTGACATAAGGCTAGGCATAGGGGTGGTAGAACCCAACGTAACGGGAGTAGGAGGAGGGGCTTGCACCTGGATAGAGAGAGAGAGAAGGTTCTGTTGTTTCTAGTCCATACGTTGGTCGTTCTGTTCAAGATATTTCTCTATTTTAGAGAACATATTGTCGTGCATGCTCAAGACTCGCCCCAACTCGGCGGGGTCCTTGTTTTTTGGGCTGAGCATACTGTCACAATGTGCTCACCACAAACAAGGCGTGACCATGGGGCCGAGGTAGGGGTGGATATAAACAACCCCCACAGCCATGTGGGCGCGTCTGGAGTGTTGGTTGGTCGAAGTAGCGGGTTCGGGGTTGGAGAGGTACGGATAGTCGATATACTTGCCAGGGTCTTGGTTGGAGAGGTACGGAATGTTGCAGTACTATTAGCCGAGGTCTTGGTTGGATAGAGGAGAATGGTCGTTGTACGGATGCCGAGGTCAGGGTGTAAGGAATCCACACCTCGGTTTACTGCTTACCATGCCTTACAGACCTATGCAGTCCTGGAACACTCCCCATGATATACTAGATCTCTTGGAGATTATCCTCAGAGAGAATTATTTTCTCTTTGTGGATACCTTTTACATTCAGGCTCAGGGCACGGCCATGGGGTCGAATGTCGCACCCACATATGCCAACATCTTCATGGCTAGATTCGAGGAGGAGTATGTCTATCTTCATCCCGAATTCATTATCCACGGGCATATGTGGGTGCGCTACATTGACGATGTGTTCCTAATTTGGCTGGGGGATGCTGGTTCCTTATTGTCATTTGTCTCAGACATCAACATGGCTAGGGCGACTTTCAGTTTCACTTATCAGTGTAGCGAGATCTCGGTAGATTTTTTAAACACAACCATCTCCATAGTGGACAATAGATTGGAATCCAACTTATTCACTAAGCCTACAGGTAGAAACAATCTTCTACAATTTAGTAGCTTTCACCCTCCTGGTACTGTACGGGGGCTCCCGTATAGCCAATTCTTGAGGAGCAAGAGAATCATTAGTACCTCCGATGGCATTAAGGCCAGCCTGGATATGATGCAAAATAAATTTAGGAAAAGAGGATACCCTAACTTTCTATTCAAAAGCCAACGAGATTAGGCAGAGGCTATTCCTAGGGAAGAGCTCCTGAGGGGAAATTCACAGGGTCTTCCCCCCAAGAAACAATTCTCCATTCCATTTGTGACCACATTCAATACTCAATCGGGGAGAATCAAAAATATTTTACTAAGGCATTGGTCTCTATTATAAAATGATTCCACCTTATCCCCTATTTTTACATTTAAACCCTTATTCTCCTATAAAAGGGGTCGCAATTTAAGGGACAGACTTGTGAAGGCGGACATAGGAGGGAAAGGGTTCACTCAGACTTTCTTGGGGACTCCCAAATTGGGATGTTACAGGTGTCTAAACTGCAGTCAATGCGATTTACAGGAGGGCCACACGTTTCGACATCCCCACACTGGACAGACCTACAATATTAAGAACTTTTACACGTGTATGTCTAAAAATGTAGTGTACCTCATTAAATGCCCCTGTGGTCTTGGTTATGTGGGAGAAACAACGCAACAGGTAAAGGACCGGATTCGACATCACAAAGCAGCCATTCGTAGGGGTGACCCTGACGCTCCGGTGGCCCATCACTTCACACAAGCTGGGCACAATGTGAGTCAACTGAGGTTCCAGGTCATAGATGGTGTGGGGAGAAAGAGACGTGGTGGGGACCTTCAGAGGTCTTTATTGCAGCAGGAGACACTATGGATAATACGTTTGGACACTGTAAGTCCCAGGGGCATTAATAAGGAATTAGACCTTAGCTGCTATTTTTAATCTTTTTAGATATTTGCATTACCCCAGGTTATGCCGTCTGTCACTCCTACTAACCCTCATGGGTCCTTCAGGACACCCACCCCACCAGACCTGGACCAGCATTCAGTATACGACCATTGCTCATTATTCTTGAAGTATGGGTCAGGGGTTTTAAGGGTTAATGTTCTAGTTTGTGATCCATCCTGTCATCTTAGTTGTCTCTACCCACCTCTAACTATACCCTTGACAACGGGTTTGCTGAGGTTTTTTTTTTGACATTTTATACCCTAGAGGGATTTGGACCCGTCTGTGGTATTTAGGTGTGGATGTGATTTTTCAGCCTTTTTTAAGCCCTTTCATTTGGTCTCTCTCTTGTTAGGGGGTTGTCTGTCTATTTGTAGCTATTTAGGTATACACCTGAATAGCCTGTCATTGCTTTAATACTTATGTTTTGCCTTCTGTTTGGTTTGGGAGTCTTTACAGGAGTACCAAGTATGTTACTGCAGAGTACTGTGTGCCAGCAACATGAATGCATGCAGCACAACCTTCCTGTCTACTCAGAGGCTGTCGGGACCTTGCACATGCGCAATGAGTGACCAGCATCAGGAACATGATTTACATATCTTCAAAGGCAGCTGAAACAGAAGCACTCTCTACGCTGATTGAAAGACTATCCACACAGGATCCTACGCTTGCTCAGTGACATTCCTCATGAGCAGTGAAGGGGAAAAGTATGCACAGGTGCTCCCCTGACTTGCCACGTCTGCAGCTTTCTGTTGAGGACCCTGTTAGTGACGTCACCAGCCAGACGAGGGGAGCTGTTAATCCTCTCTACTACTTAAAGCAATGATTTTACCTTGCTCAGTCCCAAGCACTCGACAGGGCACCAGGAGCTGTTGATAGAGGGTTTGCTTATACTTGTTCACTGATTGACATCTGATATCTGCATATATTCTGTGTCTTTGACAATACTCTTGTATTTACATTTATTGTTTGATATTTGATATCTGCTTATGTGATTTGCCCTCTCTAGACTTTAGATTTATATCATTAGCTGAGTGTGGGATTATTTGACATTGGGGAGGGAAGGGGAAAGGACCAGATGAAGAGGTCACCCCTCGAAACGTCGCCCCCCTAGTTTGCTTTCCTTTTTCCATTTTTGTGATTTTTTCCTTTTCCTTCATGTTTTTTTCCCCTTCTCCTTCTTTCCCCTCTACCCCCTTTAATTTTTGATTTTCTCTATGGGGATGTTTATTCTTGCATTGGTGTATTGGCTATTGTTGCTATATTTTCAGTTTATTATTAGTGTCATTAAATTATTCATATTCCCTACACTGGTATTTGCCTATATCTATAGCTGTGAGACAGAGAGTGCTGGTACTATCTTTTGGTTTGTTAGTACTTCTGAAGGTGATTAGGGGTCCCTTCCTGTTCTGTGCACCCTGCAACCTTGCTGAGTCATTGTGTCAGAGTGCTGTCTATCACCCCCCCTTACTCCCCATGATATATTCTGCAGCTGTGCAAGCTATTACTGCAGCCCCAGCTTGGGTTCAGTCATTAGAGCAATGCTCTCACATGCCCCTTTTGCTATAGGTTCGTTAACCTTTAAATACAGCTTTCCCACAATGCTTCTCTGCCGAGCATAATCCTTCCTGGATGTTACCAAGTGTTCTGCCACAAGCCCCTGGCTTGTTCTCTCTTGTCTCTAACTCTGTTATTGTCCTAGTTCCTGTTCCTGGTTCCTGGGCCTGCAGCTCTCTCTCCATTGCAGAGGCCGTGTCCTGGTTCCTGTGCTGAAGCGGTGTATCTCCAGCGTAACTTCAGCTCCCTGTTTCCTGAGACCTGCTGCCCTTCCCAGAGCAGAGGACTGTCTCTGGTTCCTGGGGGAATGGAAACAAAAGAAAACAGCGCACAACGCCAAATAGTGAAGCAAATTCAACAATATATTATAGAATTAAAAAGGGGGTAATATATCTGCGTACATGAAAAAAGTTGGTAAAAGGCATGTAGTGTGTATCACACTTTTTACCACTCGGCAGCTGTTAGCTGTAGATTCAGATGCTTGATTCCCTCTGCTGCTGCAGCTCAGTTGATTCTGGGGCAGGACGTCAGTCTTTTCACTCCCAAGGGGATTTCCCTTCATGCAGCCAGGTTCAGCAGCTGGTACTGGGGCTCGGTGAAATCGCTCCTGCTTCCTGGCCGATATGAAGCTGCTCCTGTACCCCTGAAGAAGTAGTTAATTCTACGAAACTAGTTGGATGTAACATTCTATTGCCTTATATCTGCTTACATTGGCCTTTGTCTATGTATTGGCCTGTCCTGTTTTTATTTCATCCTGTGTGCTGTTTTGGACACTTGTGAGAGACTTTGTAAGACTGTTCAAACTTCCCTATTGAATCCACCACTGCTGCATCGTGGCACGCTGTGGGCACCCCAGCAAGCTGCGTTTTAACCTCTGTGCAGAGGATACACCTGCCGAGGTACAGGAGCAGCTTCATATCGGCCAGGAAGCAGGAGCGATTTCACCGAGCCCCAGTACCAGCTGCTGAACCTGGCTGCATGAAGGGAAATCCCCTTGGGAGTGAAAAGACTGACGTCCTGCCCCAGAATCAACTGAGCTGCAGCAGCAGAGGGAAGCAAGCACCTGAATCTACAGCTAACAGCTGCCGAGTGGTAAAAAGTGTGATACACACTACATGCCTTTTACCAACTTTTTTCATGTACGCAGATATATTACCCCCTTTTTAATTCTATAATATATTGTTGAATTTGCTTCACTATTTGGCGTTGTGCGCTGTTTTCTTTTGTTTCCATTCTCTTAGTGTGTGTGGGGTGCTGAGCCACCCCTGCGTTTACAGCTGCAGACGCCATTATCCCCAACACGGTTATGTGGCACTTATTATTTAATGTATAATTATCTCACTGTGGGAGTTGTGGTTTAATTTTTTATAAATTTTTTATCACTAAATTGATGGTATAGTCACTGCACTGTATAAATTTATACATTTAAACTTTATAGGTAGTTAGGTAGTAGCGCACAGTTTTGTTTTTTGTGTTTACTGTCTCTGGTTCCTGGGGCCTGCTGCTCTCTCTCCATTGCAGAGACCGTGTCCTGGTTCCTGTGCTGAAGTGGTGGATCTCCAGCGTAACTTCAGCTCTCTGTTTCCTGAGACCTGCTGCCCTTCCCATAGCAGAGGTCTGTCTCTGAGTCCTGAGGCCTGTAGCTCTCTCTCCCCGCATAGGCTCGTTCTGGACTCCTGCGCTGCAGCATTGGTTTACCAGTGCTGCCTGGCGGTGTGCCCACTCCGGTCAGCCTTCCCCTTCCTGAGACCGGCGCCATGGGCCGTAGATGCCACTCGTGCAAACCCCGTTCCCGACCTGCAGCAATTTCGCTGAAGCAGGAAGACCTGCTTAATCTCCTGTTGCTGACTCCCTGCTTGGACTACGTTTACCATGATGTCTCCAATACTGACCCTGGCGCGTCCACTGACTACGCTGCTCTCTCCAGTCCGACCCTGCTATGTACGACTACAAACTGCGCAATCCGGATCAGCCTGCGCGGTCTAAGGTCGGTGCTTATACACATACATTTTTTCTTCTGAAGTTCCAATTGATATTGAGCGGTTCAGCTAAGCCAAAAACCTTGAGAACAAGAGCAATGTGCCAATGTTATGAAAATATGCCATTACAAAAACGAGAGAACATAAGACCAGTCCACTATAGTACTCTGGAGTGACAGGGGTGACCAATCAAGTTCCCAGACCCTAGTTTGTTTGTCGGTAGGGAAGGGACTCCTTGTGTATGTTCTGTAGGTCTTCGAGTTTAGCGAGTTTAGCGAGCAAGCAGTTGTCGGGGATGAGAGAAGCTCATGGACAGCCGAACAACACCCTCAGGTAGTTTTTCTAAGGTTAAGTTTAGTCATAGGGAAAGTATATCCTTTTTGGTTTAGTTTTTTAATACTTTTATAAGATTATGTTTGTCTCGTGGTTTCTAGGGGGGACTGTGAAGGATAAAATATGGAGATCATATCTCTATGCTTTATAGAAACCACTCGTCTCCATCTTATATCTGTTTGCTGTGCTTTTTTACTAATACTGTTTTCTATCCGAGGTGACTGTGGAATTCCGCTGGCACAGACTCTCGCCCACACAATAAGGAAGTAGCAAAGTGACCTAAAGCCGACTGATTACAGAGAAAACGAAACATAACTTCAGAAAGCAAGGACACACGGCATTTCTGTGAAACTTGCATCAGCCGACAAGACCCCCGCCCCCATCGTGCCTTTTTTCTACTAACTAATGTAATAATTGGATAAGCTTTGCCGCATAATAGGTGTGGCATTGAATGATTGGCTAGTGTTAGCCTACTTTGATATAAATAGATTGTAATACAAAAACTCGGCAGTCTTGTCTGGACTACTTGTCTGAGGAAACTGATACGTGACTCTGTGTCATTATTGGGATCCGGGGTGCGCACCCAGACTCTAAGTTACATAATTTGGAGCCCACATCTGAGCAGTAGAGACCCTCGATTGAAGGGACCTTAACAGTTGGCGTAGTCGGCAGGATCCTTGTGAAGGGACATCAGAACAATCCTGAACCCATCTCCATCCAAGGAGGACGTCCCCTGTCCAGACTGATCTGGGGGTCTGATCAACCTCTAAGGACAAGGTAAGATATATTCAGAATATATTTTTTACCGAACTCCTGTCAGTCTGTTCAGGTTGGCGACACTTGGTTGATGGGCTAAGTATTGTTAATCTATACAAGACCATAGAGTCCGGTGGTTCCCGCCAAGGATTTATATAGTTGGTAAGGTCTTGTGCCTGCCAGATGTGTGGTTTATGTTCATATGTCATAAGGGTTACGGAATAACTATAAAATAAGGGGACGAGTGTGTAAGGATATCTATTGTTAGATAATAGGAGGATCGTCCATACAGGTGACGGTCCGGGGAGTGTCTGCGCGCCTCCCCGTCTAGGTCAATTTATCGCTGAAGCTCAAGAGTCCAGGTACCGCCGGTAATTGGCGCACATGTCCGAGGTTGTTTTTAAAATAGACAATGTTCTCGCAGTTTTTAAAGAAGGATTTGCCTTCTGGTGCACGGGATTCCGTAACTCTTGTGACAGAACGGGAGGGAAAGAAGTATACCAAGAAATGTAAATTGTTGTTCAAAGTATTGGATTTACCCTCCACGGGAAGGTTGCAACCAAAAATGTTGAAAGATAGAATCCAGGCATGTAAAGGAATGTTGAAAGATGGAGGATTGTGGGAGAATGCTGAGAAATTTTTGAGTGTGGCTATTGAGCTTCAAAAGGAAGGTTTTACTGAAATAGAATGTGGAGGGAAAGATAAGAAAAGTTACTGTTATATGAAAGTACCCGAAAGTGACAAAACTACACCTTCTATCCCTAAAGTTAACCCTCCCCCTCCATATCCTCAAAATAGTCTATGGTCCGTGGAATCACCATTTTGGGTATGTCCCATATGCAAATCACAGAACCCAGTATGCCGGGATAATTGTTACTCCTGTGAAGCTCACCGCCCCCGTGAGCCCGCTAGTCAGGAAAAAGACGAGGAAATAAAATTATGCCCCCTTGTCACAAGATAGCATAAATTTGTAGTGAATGAAGTCAGTGAAACTATAAAAGTTCAAAACAGAAAGCATTAAAAAGAACTGAGTGGAGGGAAATAGCATGAGCGTGTGGCGTTATTTGTGTGTTAAGAAGTTATATGAACCTCAGCTATATAAAAGCCTGTTGGTTAATTTTTGAGAGGTCATAAAAAATGTAGTTCTTAGGGCTCTGGATAAAGCTCCATGTATTTAAACTTTAAGCAAAAGTTCCAATCCAATAATTATTATTTTTCAGGAAGAAGCCGTGGTGTACCATTATCTTATCTTTTCAGGGTCAATTGGCGAAACGCCCAGAAACAAGATGGCTCTTTGCCCGGAAACAAGTCTTATAGAATTATTTTTTCTTTAGTCAGATGAATATGCAGAGTGTCTTTAAAATTATAAAGCTGACCATGTGCTCAGCACTGTGCAAAGAGATTATATAAAGCAAGACATTAGTGTGAAGTCTTATACAAAATCATTTGTCTATTAACTGAATATGTGATGTATGTTATAACGAATTAACCATTAATTTTTTCCAAAGGTGTCCGTAAGCAGTGGTTATTGTAAAAATTGCTGTGTAATCTAGAATGGGTTTGCCAGAAAGGGGTGAATTTGGGAGTCACCTCTCATTTGTGGGTGTGTCTTGTGTATAGGGTTAAATACAGGGGATACATAGTTGCAAAAGCAGTTACATAAGTGAATAAGGTATGCATTATATACAAGGCATTTCAAATTTCTTAGCAGAATAGTTACAGTGGAGTGTTCGGGGTAAAAGCCAGATAGGGATTGGCTAGGGTAATTTGTAGGGGTAAAATAATTGCTTAAATTGGGAGGGAATATTTTTCCATAACAGTGGATAGTATTGGGAAAAGGGATATTGGCCTGTAGTTTGAGACAGTGTTTTTTTGTCCCCACTTTTGATGATTGGGACAAACTCTGGTAGTTTCCCAGGTCTTAGGGATATGGCCTGCAGACAGGATAGAATTAATTATGGAAACAAGTGGTTAGCAAGGGATGAGGCCCTAAAGTTTCAGGAACTTAGATTGTATCAAAGTCAGGTTCACATTGGCTACTTAGTTTTAATTTGAGGAATGAATTAGGAACATTAATAGGGAATACCTCTGTCTATATGTGGATGCTAAGACAGGAGTAAACACATTGATACAAGAATTGATTCCTAGGTATAAATTATCTCCCTATGAGACACATATGGGATGACTTGTGACTATCAACAGTCCAAAGGAAAGAATTAAGGACCATGTTAGTGGTAATAAAACAGTAAGTTGTATGCAACTAATTCATTTTTTGAGTCTCTCTAGGCAAAGTTGAAAGTGCCACAGTTCCAAGAGAAAAAGAGGCCGCGCTCGTCTGATGTCTTCAGGGGATGTCTTTAGAAAGGGAACTCTTCTCCCGCTGCTCCTTCTCTCTCCGGTGATCAGCCGGGCAACAGCAATCCAAGGTACAAGAAAAAGGAGTTGGAGCGCAGAGAAGAAGAGATTCCAGGGTTAAAACAAGTCAATTTATTGTTAAAAAACTGCATATATTAACTTACATTTAGGAAAAACCGCATACACGATGAGGCTACCATGGGTATCTGCATTCAAAGATTGCCAGTGAATCCTCTGCACAAACAGTTGACCGCCACTACCGATTCTCGCAGGGTCACCAACCCGGAACCGGAAGTCTAACCACTCAAAGTGGTGGACGGGCTCTCGTCAGCTTGACAAAGCTATTGCAACAGCCGGCGGAAAGGGAAAGGAATGGCAATACTAACAGAAACCGGTGCCTCTAGCGTGCTGATATTACACTTCTGCCCTGAAGTGTAACTCAATTCGTATTGAGCATAACCCTCAACGCGTTTCGCGCACTACAGCGCTTCGTCAGGAGGTATTAGGGTATAGCAGGAGGTGGCCTTATATAGGTCATCACCCCGCAATTAGCCTACACAATAAACATGTGTGAAAAATGCTTCAATTACTTTCTAATGACCATTGTGACTAATGATGGATTGACATATACATTACACACAAAACATACATTTAGTACCATACTTAAATTACTTAAAATATTTGAATATATATATATAAATGTTAAAAAACGATCTTATATTCCTATTACACATATAGTTTAAAACATTGCTATCCATTTATATAACTCATAATGTTAAAAACTATATTAAACCAATTAATCAAAAGATATAGCTAACCTCTCAAAATGATTGTCTTCATTATAAAAACCCAAACAACCTATTGCATATGGTACAGATATACATATTCACAAAACACATATTACCACTATATTTTCCATACTGTATCACCCTGACCTTAAAGCCTATTTATATAAAACCATATTTACATAGGTATTAATTTTTAATGACCACTGTCATATTAGTGGAAATCCATTGATTACTACATGAACTACACTGAATTAATAATAAAATATAAAAATAAAAAGTTTGGATTGAAATATTTTTGTATCCATTATTTTAAGAAAGGGTTAAGTTCTATCATCTCATTCAGGCCACCGGATGTTTTACTTTTCAAAGTGTAAATCCAATATTGTTCTCTTTTAAGTAATTTTAATTCCCTATTACCTTTCCGAATATCCCTTTGTGTAATTTCCAGACCTCTAAAATGTAAACCTTGTGTTTCACCATTGTGGTGTTCTAAAAAATGCATAGCCAGATTGTGTACTTTTTTCCCTAATTCAGCATTTCGTTTAGCATTTTTTATACCATTGATATGTTCCCCAATTCGTACTTTTAGTGGGCGAATTGTTTTCCCAATGTAGTATTTCTTACAAGGGCAATCAATTATATAAATTAGATGACTTGTTTGGCATGTTATAAATTGTTTTATTTGGTGACTCAATCCTGTCTGATAGTTATTAAAAACTTTTTCTGGAGACATGTATTTACACATCACACATTTCCCACATTTATAGTTCCCCATTGGTTTACTTAAGAAACTATCTTTTCTAACTACTTCGCTCTTGGATTCTTTTAGAAGACTGGGTGCTAAAATACTTTTTAGATTTTGGGACTTTCTGAAAGCTATTTTTGGTTTATCAGCTAGTTTATTATGTAAAACAGGGTCCATCAATAGTATATCCCAATGTTTATTGACCAGTTTCCTTATCTTTGATTCTTGTTTAATAAAATCAGCTATAAAAATAGGTGTGGAATTGTCCTTTACTGGTAATATTTTCTTCCTGGGTACTAAAAGAGTGGATCTCGGTCTCTTTTGACTCTTAATCAATGATTTTTGTATGATATCTTTATTGTATCCCTTCTCTATAAACCTCTGTTTTAAAATATTAGTTTGATCATCACAGTCCTTTTGTTCGGAACAATTTCTACGAATCCGCAGAAATTGTCCATAAGGGATATTATTTAACCAATTTGCAGAATGATTGCTCGTGTAATCTAAATAAGAATTGGCATCAACCTTTTTAAAAAATGTTTTCGTGGTGATTTTATTTTCAACTGCTTTTAAATGTAAATCTAAAAAATTGATATCCCTTATGGACAATTTCTGCGGATTCGTAGAAATTGTTCCGAACAAAAGGATATACTATTGATGGACCCTGTTTTACATAATAAACTAGCTGATAAACCAAAAATAGCTTTCAGAAAGTCCCAAAATCTAAAAAGTATTTTAGCACCCAGTCTTCTAAAAGAATCCAAGAGCGAAGTAGTTAGAAAAGATAGTTTCTTAAGTAAACCAATGGGGAACTATAAATGTGGGAAATGTGTGATGTGTAAATACATGTCTCCAGAAAAAGTTTTTAATAACTATCAGACAGGATTGAGTCACCAAATAAAACAATTTATAACATGCCAAGCAAGTCATCTAATTTATATAATTGATTGCCCTTGTAAGAAATACTACATTGGGAAAACAATTCGCCCACTAAAAGTACGAATTGGGGAACATATCAATGGTATAAAAAATGCTAAACGAAATGCTGAATTAGGGAAAAAAGTACACAATCTGGCTATGCATTTTTTAGAACACCACAATGGTGAAACACAAGGTTTACATTTTAGAGGTCTGGAAATTACACAAAGGGATATTCGGAAAGGCAATAGGGAATTAAAATTACTTAAAAGAGAACAATATTGGATTTACACTTTGAAAAGTAAAACACCCGGTGGCCTGAATGAGATGATAGAACTTAACCCTTTCTTAAAATAATGGATACAAAAATATTTCAATCCAAACTTTTTATTTTTATATTTTATTATTAATTCAGTGTAGTTCATGTAGTAATCAATGGATTTCCACTAATATGACAGTGGTCATTAAAAATTAATACCTATGTAAATATGGTTTTATATAAATAGGCTTTAAGGTCAGGGTGATACAGTATGGAAAATATAGTGGTAATATGTGTTTTGTGAATATGTATATCTGTACCATATGCAATAGGTTGTTTGAGTTTTTATAATGAAGACAATCATTTTGAGAGGTTAGCTATATCTTTTGATTAATTGGTTTAATATAGTTTTTAACATTATGAGTTATATAAATGGATAGCAATGTTTTAAACTATATGTGTAATAGGAATATAAGATCGTTTTTTAACATTTATATATATATATTCAAATATTTTAAGTAATTTAAGTATGGTACTAAATGTATGTTTTGTGTGTAATGTATATGTCAATCCATCATTAGTCACAATGGTCATTAGAAAGTAATTGAAGCATTTTTCACACATGTTTATTGTGTAGGCTAATTGCGGGGTGATGACCTATATAAGGCCACCTCCTGCTATACCCTAATACCTCCTGATGAAGCGCTGTAGTGCGCGAAACGCGTTGAGGGTTATGCTCAATACGAATTGAGTTACACTTCAGGGCAGAAGTGTAATATCAGCACGCTAGAGGCACCGGTTTCTGTTAGTATTGCCATTCCTTTCCCTTTCCGCCGGCTGTTGCAATAGCTTTGTCAAGCTGACGAGAGCTCGTCCACCACTTTGAGTGGTTAGACTTCCGGTTCCGGGTTGGGGACCCTGCGAGAATCGGTAGTGGTGGTCAACTGTTTGTGCAGAGGATTCACTGGCAATCTTTGAATGCAGATACCCATGGTAGCCTCATCGTGTATGCGGTTTTTCCTAAATGTAAGTTAATATATGCAGTTTTTTAACAATAAATTGACTTGTTTTAACCCTGGAATCTCTTCTTCTCTGCGCTCCAACTCCTTTTTCTTGTAAAGTTGAAAGTGCACCTACTCGAGATGGGGTTAATAGTCAAATATTTCCTGCGCAAGCATGCTTTTCATCTCAGGTGAAAAGGCCTAAAGTAACCACCAATACAGCAAAGTCAAAGCGGCAGAGTCATTTTCCTGGACCCAAAGTACAGTAAAGCTCGTTCCAGCTCCACCAAACGTTCCAGCGCCACCAAAGACCAGAGTCACCTAAAGCACAGCCGCATCAAGTTAACGTCTTGCCGAGTCAAAACTCTAACCGTTAACCAACGAGGAAGATAAGACACCAGGCTAAGGCAAGGTTTTATCAGAACTTTTCATTTTTGCAGAGACTCAATATTTTTATTCTTTAGAGTGTGTTAAGTTAGAAATTTAAGGTGTATGTAGAATTGAGCCTTGATGGGAGGATTGGTTTCCTGGAAGCGTGGCTTGTGAAAGCTCTTGTATGTGTTTTGGCAGTACTCATCACTCTCTATGTATGTGTCATGTGCAGCAAAACTTTGATCCAGAAGTGTGTTGCACCTCCACCGAAAGGAGGGGGTCACCCAGGGGCGTGTGTCAGCCACAAGGGAAGGATCATAAGTCAGCCATGTTGACCCATCGCAGACATCGTCTGTTCTGATATTCTGAGTGAATGATGTATACAATGCGTGCAGGGTGAGGATCATGCATTAGCTTCCACAGATACCAAACCCCCTCAATTCTCAGTAATAGAATGTTGTGATGATTCTCAAAATCCAAGAACAGGTTCAGATTAGGCTTATGGCCTTACAAAACAGAATTGCTTTATACTATGTTTTAGCTTCAAAAGGAGGGTTATGTGTTTGGTTAAAGACAATGTTGTGTTTTTATTTCAGATCAGTGTAGCAATGTGCAGCATGAACTAGATTAAATACAAGAGATTCAAAAGAGGTTTACAAAGGGAAGTGACAGATTATCACCCTTGGGGTTAGGTGAATGGCTTAGATCACTTGGAGCAATTTTTTTTTGAATGTTTTGATGTGTTTGGGAGTGTTACTTGTTGTCATAAATGTGGGTGTCCCGTGTTGCAAAGGTATGATCCACAAGAGTGCGACCCCCTCCCCCATTCGGATGCCACTCTTTACAGATGCCAGAAAACAGCAGTACCGTGAAGAAAGAAGATGCCGACCACAGTTATTCAATTCATCAAAAGACATATTGGCCGCAGCGCCTTACGAGACTATGACAGTGAAGGGCACGCACCCTTGTCCTCTGAGTTATCCCTGGACTATCATCATGAACTTTATTCTCAGAAGCTATGTTTTAAGAATAAAAAGGGAGGGAGTGACAAAGTGAGAATATGACGTAAGGGAGGGGGGTCTGACATAACAGCACTGGGATCTAAGCAACCATTTTGAGTCAGCATCCATCTTAGGTGCCTGATATTGTCTATTGTCTGTATGAAAGTTGGAATGAATGTTAGTTTAAAATACATTTTTTCTTCTGAAGTTCCAATTGATATTGAGCGGTTCAGCTAAGCCAAAAACCTTGAGAACAAGAGCAATGTGCCAATGTTATGAAAATATGCCATTACAAAAACGAGAGAACAGAAGACCAGTCCACTATAGTACTCTGGAGTGACAGGGGTGACCAATCAAGTTCCCAGACCCTAGTTTGTTTGTCGGTAGGGAAGGGACTCCTTGTGTATGTTCTGTAGGTCTTCGAGTTTAGCGAGCAAGCAGTTGTCGGGGATGAGAGAAGCTCATGAACAGCCGACCAACACCCTCAGATAGTTTTTCTAAGGTTAAGATTAGTCATAGGGAAAGTATATCCTTTTTGGTTTAGTTTTTTAATACTTTTATAAGATTATGTTTGTCTCGTGGTTTCTAGGGGGGACTGTGAAGGATAAAATATGGAGATCATATCTCTATGCTTTATAGAAACCACTCGTCTCCATCTTATATCTGTTTGCTGTGCTTTTTTACTAATACTGTTTTCTATCCGAGGTGACTGTGGAATTCCGCTGGCACAGACTCTCGCCCACACAATAAGGAAGTAGCAAAGTGACCTAAAGCCGACTGATTACAGAGAAAACGAAACATAACTTCAGAAAGCAAGGACACACGGCATTTCTGTGAAACTTGCATCAGCCGACAAGACCCCCGCCCCCATCGTGCCTTTTTTCTACTAACTAATGTAATAATTGGATAAGCTTTGCCGCATAATAGGTGTGGCATTGAATGATTGGCTAGTGTTAGCCTACTTTGATATAAATAGATTGTAATACAAAAACTCGGCAGTCTTGTCTGGACTACTTGTCTGAGGAAACTGATACGTGACTCTGTGTCATTATTGGGATCTGGGGTGCGCACCCAGACTCTAAGTTACATAATTTGGAGCCCACATCTGAGCAGTAGAGACCCTCGAAAGAAGGGACCTTAACATCAGCAGCAAGGGATGAGATAGGTGAATCTGGAGCAGGAATCAGATGGGAAGAGGATTCCTGGTAATTTTCTGAGGAGGGATCTGGGTGCGCCAAAAAACACACACTGTGCGAAGTCGCCGAAGTTGGCGCAGGAGCACAAATCATACGCCTGGAGCGGGGTGTGCGCACGCGAGTCGCCTAGAGAGCAGTCCCCGACGGAGCGGCGTGCGTGTCAGCGGCGGGAGCAGAGAGAGGATGTAAGTGTGGAGCGCACCAAGGGCAGCGTGGCTCCCCGATCCTTACAGTAAGGAAGTATCACTTCCAAAAAATAGAGATCTAAAAAACAAGAGGAAAAAGTACACACAACCTAGTGCATTACCGGAAAAAAATTAACAATAAATTTAAAAAGAGGGGGAGAGAAATTCCCACTTACAAGAAAGACAGTAATAACAAGCATACAAATAGACAAGCGGTTACCGGCAACCTGCTGGAAGCTCCACGGCCAACTGGAGGAGGATCTCAGTAGATACAAATTTGTAGCAAAAGCAAGGATCCCACAGACCTCAATTGTAGTGTACCGACATCCAATTTGAACAAAAGTCCTCATATATGTCCATGTGATCGCACACAACCCGGTAAAATATGTGGTGTCCGTGTTAAGAGGGAATCCCAGTGCACTCGGAGATCAGCTGCTTACCAGAGAGTCTTGTGCATGGCCCGGCATCACGTGTCATGGCTGCGTACTGATGCAGATAGCCTGACGCATTTCATTGACTAACAGCTGACTTCATCAGGGGGGTACCCACTTTGTGTTGGAGACAACATATAGAGGCAAATTGCCCAAGCTCATTGGCTAATAAGAAGAACCATAGCAGAAAAGAGTTTGCCATAATTAAGTAATAATGCCCGAAGAACAGGGCATTACTGGCCAATAATGCCCTGGCTGGAAGAGTTGAAGGCCCGTGGCGAAGCCGAGTGATTAGGAAATGGTTTCAAAGTGCACGAGTGCTCCTGCACTGAGCATGAATATAGTATATGCAGACTGCTAATGTCCCCCGGTAAGATTCCGGTACTGTGCTGAACCCCCCCACTGATATTTACCCCACTTGCCTGTATCTCCAATGCGTGTCCTAATCAGCTGTAGAATGGACAAGCAAAGGCAGCATCCTCCATATGTGTCTCCTAATGATCAGCTGTTTCTCCAATGTGTCTTCTAAGCTACCGTTGGAAGAACAATCATGGGCTGCTGTCCCTGACACTTCTCTGTTTGTGCTTGCCGGTGAAAAGCTGAGAGCGGCGCTATGGGGGTAATGTCAGTGGGGATGCTAAGTTGCTCTGACTCTAGCTCCTGCAGGGAATCCTTCAACTTCTTAACCGTACGCATTTCCTCATAAACATTACTTCATCAGGTGTATGTGCCAAAACAAGGTGGAAAAATATATTTATAGGGATCAATTGTTACACCTATAGTTGACAATTGAAAACAGATGCTATAGGTAACAGGGATAATACATATACCAAATTAAAATACAGATACTGTATATAAGTGTATGTAGTAGGGAAATAACCCCAATTGTGGATATACAAAAAAAAAAATTATACATACAAATATATTTCTGCAAAAGTATATAATGAAAAAAACTACATATTAAAAAACAACAATTAAAAGAAGAAAAAAGGACAATAAATATATCAATAATACATACATTTATAGAGTGCATATATAAAAGAAACATACTGCACCGACACACTTTATTCGAGCAAATACCCGGTATGTACCTGGCAGATACCTGGAATGCGCCGCTCCTAACCTCTGACAAGCCCCGTTGCATTTGCCTTCCCAGCCTGGGTTCATGCCTGGCTGATGGGCGGCTGATCTGTTAAATGATAATGATTAGGATTTAATAGGCTGCAATGCTTCGCGTGTCTACCAGATGGCATAAATTCATGAATTGTAATGCAGTTTATATATATATACTGTGCAGTATTGCAGCCAGCGGGAATAAAATGCTTCAATCCCTGCTTGGAAAATAACTCAATGCACTCGGGCAGAAAACAGTCACAAACCTCAATACACCCGGGTATACCCGAATTCGTGGGACTAGCCAAGCTCGAATAAAGTGTGTTGCCAGTGTATAAAAAATTAGAATAAACCAAGGAAGTCGTTGAACTAAAGAGCTGGTCTCTAAATTCTCGTTGAAACCATATGGATGTAAACAGTTAAATTTCAAAATCCCAAAGATTTCTTTGTGACAAAGAAGCCTGAATCTATACCCACTTGAAATGGAGTCTGCTCTGCAAGCAATACCCATACCTTGGGTAGAGTCCCCCTTCCCAGCAAGGGTACAATATTCACTGCCATCATATTCATTTAAGACGAGCACACTGGACAAAACACGCTCATTTATACAGATCCAGGTATGTCAACTATCATTGATTCTCTGTGAATCTCCCTGCTTTGGAGTCAGTCTCACTAATATTTCGCATCAACAATCTTGTAAATAAAAATAGTGCTTTTCCATTAAAATTACATTATTGCTTAGGCACCCCCAAATCTCATTGATGTTGGTTATTGGTCCTCTACAGATCAAAACAATATAAATATATTAATACAATATTGCATGCCTTCTGGTGAGAAACAGTAAATATAAAAAAGCATCAGCCATATAGTTTCTCCATTTTTTTAAATTACATTGTTGTGCCCATCATGACCTTTATCAGAAAAATTGCAACATAAAGTAATAAAAAATGTACTATTCCTGTGCTGAATTATAGTAGATGAGACCTATAACAGTAGAAAAGACTACAACAGTAAGGCCCATATTGACAACACACTGCTATTCCACAAGATACCTTACAACCTAATTCATTAGGATATAACATTGCTTAGTAAATATGTATGTAATTGTTTCCCAATATTTTTATTTTACATTGATAACCACAACTAAGGACACAAAACACCAACCTATGTTTTACAGTTCAACGTAATTCATTGAACTGTACAGTACATGTAACTATAAATGAAGAACTATGTCTGTGGAGAAACTTTATTACGGAATGCTTTTTCTTTTCGTTTTTTTTTTTACCAAGGTATTCTTATGAATCTGTTTAAGATTGAACTGTATTAATTCCTTGGAAAGAATAACTATTTTGCACCTGAATGTACTTCTCGATTAAATACCAAACTTTGTCTTTTACTGTCTAATTACAGTGAACATTTTAAATGTGGTTAGAACGTAAACATGTAAGAGAGATTCTGAATGACCAGAGGCATGTTTTAAGCCTGAATAAACACATGTGGAAGCAACCACTTCGGCTAGGGATGCTTTGGATGCATATCTCATAAAAGGGATCATTAAAAAGTATCCTATATTTTGTAGTCCAATGCTTATTTGTATGTAATGTAATTGGAATTGAAATTGGGCACATTGAATTTATATAAGTACAATTTATGGAAGAACGGTACTCTGTTTAGATTACTACCATCTGGAAATGTTACATTAGCAATTCGGGAAGATAGACAGGCTAAAGGTCATAAATTCTATTATAATATGTTTGTGTGTGCGCCGTACAGACATTAGAATATCAGAAGATTAGCATAGGAGGTGATAAACGGGTTTCTCCCTGTCGCACACCCTTGCTGATTCTTACCTTGCTTGTACTTCTTACAATCTAATTCTTGATGTGGCATTCTCATAAATGTTCCTTATAATATCAATGTACTGTACTCTTCTTCAACACTTTGTTTTGTTAATGTGTTTAAAACCGTTGCGGTGTAGGCACAATCAAATACTTTTTTGTAATCTATGAATCCTAAACTCAGTGATACTGTAGATCATTTTCATTACTTCGGGACTTTTCTTTGTGTACGACATGGATGTGGTACATTATGTGGTATTACCTACGAAATACTGCTTGTCCTTTAGGCTGGGCGAAGTCCAGGATCTTTTTCATTAGTGAGTATCTTCATAAAAGTCTTCTAAGGGATTGGAATTAGACGGGCAAATGTTTTGCCGAATTTGGATCCGGAAGTTCCTTTGATACTATAAGGAATTGGGGAGCGCGTCCTCCGCGGTACACTCCCTCCTTACCTGGCCTTACCTGGCCTTAAAAGGCATAGGCATAAGCACACCTGAGTAATATGTTAATGGCTATGCAAAGTATATTTAAATGAGCCCCGTCCCACACTTCCTAAAAAAGGTTTCCATAGAGTTGATAATAAGCTTAAGGCACCAACCTAATGACTGGAATGGTGTCAGACCCAACAGGCTTAGAACCCACAACCACTGTTTTTCTAGGCCACAGCTCAAGCACAGTGAGCTAAGTTTGCGGATGGGTTGAAGTGAAACACATTGTCTACTAATAGCGTACCTTCAAAGGAATATCTATTTTGTTGATTGTATTCGTAACCTTGAAAGCACTTCAAGCACAAAGCAATAATATGTACTGAGGGCTATAAGTAACTGGGGCCAGATAACATTAATTAAACGTTGAAGAGAACATAGGCAACCTTCTACTGGGTTAGAAGAAAATGAGTGCCACCTCTGCTGCTCTAGGGATTATAACTGCAGTTTGACAAGCAGGCACTATAATTATTTGTAGACGAATATTATTGGTACTGTATTATCTAGATGGTACACATTTTCATCTTAGTAGACCAGATCTGTGCAATCTCGTTTATATAGATTGTATAGTAGGCATTAAATCCTTTTAAATAATTTGCAAAGGCTTTTGATACGGTTCCACACAGGAGGTTAGTGTACACAATAAAGGAAATTGGACTCGGTAAAAATATTTGCACCTGGATTGAAAGTATCTCTATTTAACCTCATCTGCCATTTACCTACCAAAGTCTCCAGTCTATCCAAGTCCTTCTGGAGAGAAATTACATCCTGCTCTGATTCTACTACCTTTCACAATTTAGTGTCATCAGCAGAGATGGAGACTTTGCTCTCTATGTCAACCGCAAGGTAATTATTAAACAATTAAAAAAATAGCTGACCCTGTGGTACTCCACTCACAACTGTAGCCTAATTTAAAAATTGGCATTGAGAGCACCCAGGGTCAAAGCGCGGATGTTGCCACAGACTTCCATCGATGCTCCAATCCGGATTCCTCCTCCACAATGGCAGATATTCTATGCTAGCAGCGCTCGCCTCTACAGGAAGAAGGGGACCAGCACACAGATGTCCCTATGGACACAGTTGGGTTCACAGCAGTGGAAAGTCAAAGCCTACTAGTTTCACAGTTACTATTACCAAAATTAGAGAGAGGGATGTGTTACCAACCCCCTCCCTAGCTAGAAGCCCACTAATAGATGCACTCCTGGGCTATTAAAACATAACATTTATTATAATAATTAAAAAAAATGACACACATATAATAGACATGAATCGTGAAAAAATAATAATATAACTAAAGTGAATTAAAATAAGTAGGAGTAGGTCTGGTACTAGTGAAGCTGACTATCAGGTGTATAGCCCTAGTGTTGAATCATACAGTCTTAGACAACTCCTAGAATTAAATTGGCAATCAATCCACCTGTAGAACCTAACTATATGTACGGCAACTAATCGTAATGGGTGTAACTACTTAAATTGGTGTAGATGTGCTCCTTGTGTAATAAGATGTTGACCATCACACAGCATACCTGAAAACCAACCAAAGATTGCAATGTATAAAGCAAACCGCAGACATAAATGGTTACGTGATAATCAGATGGTAAAGGCTAAGCTAGATATAAACGCCATGCTAACCATGACACAGCTATTGAAAAAAAGTTTAAGGTTTGAGCACTGCAAAAGCTGATCTGGAGGTGGGTAAAATTCCATTATTTAATAGACATGAAGCCAAACCACAAACATACAAGTAATAGTCCTCTGACAATTTTCATGCCTCGATGGCACTCTATCAAAGAGTGACTAAATGTTCAGAAATAGATGTTTAAATAGACTCCTCCCTGCTTGCACGGAAACATCTTCTCCGCCTCTGATGAGACAAATTGTCCGAAACACGGTGATAATAGTGGGGCCATCCAATAGGGATAACCATCGCAACCTGAGACTAATCTGTCTATAAGGACCCTACAATAAAACACATATATACCACTGTTAAGTAAATAATTGCACACAGTACCGCTAATGTCTCTCCAATATGTGGAGATCTATACACATGTATACAAATGTTGCAATAAAGGTAACATATTCACTGTGATAATGTAGTGGATTACTGAATAATCACTGAGCAATGAAACGAAATAATAAGTATATAGACACACAATACCATAAAATCTGAACATAAAAATATAAACAATACTACATTTAAAACCATACAAAAACCTGTATAAACCCATATGAGGTAAAGTAATATTGATGAACATCATGAACACCTATCTTCTATTATCTTATTTTGAAAACCCCACAAGGGTAACATATTATTATAAAGGTATATATATACAAAGTTGATCACCTATTAATAATACATGTAGTCCATGACTTACTAAGTGTAGCCTCTGGTGTGAGCCTATAGGTAACCAAGCCAGGTCCACACACGTCATAAAAATATCCCAATCTAAGAGATATGGTAAGGCATCATGTACAGTATAATGAAATTTAACCAATTCTGGTCATAAAACACACCCTAATGATTTGACCTTATGTACAAATGTTTATACCCCAAGCTACATGACATTTATCCACCACATATCATGGATGTTGAGAGACAATTCCTATAAGTGGGCTGATCTTTTGAAGAGACACAGCACTATAGTACCACTAGTAAGCTTATACAGACGAGACCACAAGTATTCTAAAGCTTGCCTTAAACTAGCCCGGTTACATTCTGGGTAGGTGCTGGGTGTAACCTGGCTAGGTTAAGGCAAGTTTAAGGCATTTCTTCATTGACTAATGACCCATAGGATTAACACACATAGAATTTCAGACTGTGAGGCAGTCCAAAAAGTCTGGTGCTCTAATTTTTTTTAGAGTTATGTAGCTGAGAATACGCTGTATACTGATGTCTCTGAATCCTGTGATAGACACACTATGTGAGTCTACCTGTGAGCAAATGCCAATTTGAATGATATAAAGGTCAAGTAATGTATAAGTCAGAAGGTTTGTTGTCGACTGGCTGCTACATGCAGCACAATCTCGTTGTTATGTTGTTACTCACAGGTATGTAGAACAGTTGTGGAGTAGATAATCAAATTCCCTGGCAAACACCGAAAACCAGTAGCTCCTCCAGCAGCAGCCTCCGATGATGGGCAGCGTGGCGTCAGGCAGAAGGGGAATCCCCATGAAGGAGCTCAGCAGCCACAGCAAGGGTGAATCCCTCCGTGTTGTAGGAGGGAATAGACGAGCCCCCAAGTCGATGAACTTGCCGCAGGGTTGATGCAGCCTCAGTACGGCTCATCAGTAGTGTGTAACTGTCTGCCTCAACCACCAGATAGGTTGCTGTGTGTACCGGGGAGGAGGTCTCAGTTAGTATGCAAATGAGGACTTCTGACAGCGTATTCACAGTGGCGTGCATCCAGGTAGGAGATAGTAATCTGGATCGATGGAGAAACCGGAGCACAGCCCACCCGTGCAAAACAGGACATGAGGGTCTTCTTTATAACGGTTTATTGATAAAAAGAACATAGGGCAGAGTTCCTAGAGACACTCTGACATATTTCGCGCACAGGGCGCTTTATCAAATGGTAAACGGCTGCCGGGTCTACGGGGGACACCTGCGGGGAAGAACCGGTGGCTCCACATCTCTGGTGGCACCGCGGACACATAGGGACCACCCGAGGGCCTCCAGACCCCCGTGGGAACCACCCGAGGCCCCTCAGACACCTATGGGTCTGACCCGGAGCCCCCCAGACAGCCACTGGCCTACCCGTGGAGACCCCATTGTGGCCTACGGTGACCCGCGGATACCACCTGGTGGACCACGGCGCCTGGCAGGGACCACCCGTAGGACTCCAGACCCTGTTTGAAACCTGGTGCTGGGCTACTGTGAGGTCTACGGACACCCGTCAGGCCCACCAGGGACTCCTGTGGGCCTGGGGTATTAACCCTGTATGTAAAATAATAAATCATGTATTTATGGGGGTGCACAGGGGGTGGGTTATGTATTTAATAAATATAATGATGTTTATTGTGGGGCTGTGTATTGTTTTTATTGTGGGTACTGGGGGTGGGGGAAGGGGGTATTGGCCCCAAGGGTATGTGGGTAGGCCTCCCGCCTGGGTAGTGGTTGAGGGTGGTTAGGCCCCATGGGGTGGGTAGGGGGGAGGGTATTTAGGCCTCCCGAGTGGTGGGTGAGGGTGGGTGGGTAAACCCCTTAATGACTGTAGCGGTTAATAACCGCTATGGTGATTAAGGGGTTAGGGGACATTACATTGGCTATTTTTATTCTTGTTTATGTTTTGCAGCATCGGAGGAGGGCATGGACGGTGATGAAGATGAGGATGGCCTTCATCGTGCCAGCCGGACATGGGTGAGTGCTATATGTATTTATTGTATTTATAGTTCTTTATGTATTTTAAATGGACAAATTCACTATTATCCATATGTGGATAATAGTAATTTTGCACATTACTAAACTGTATGTGTTGCTTAATTTTTTGGGGGGGCACAGAATTGGTACTGCAGGCCTGCGGGGAACACCCGAGGGCCACCGCCGACCTATAGTATCATTGCTGTGCATCCCAAAAATGTTATATATAATGGGGGTATAGGGGTTGTTGGGGGCACAGGGGGTGTATATTGTTTATTGCAATGTTTATTGGGGGTAATTGTCCCCAATAAACATGCTATTATGCCTTAACCCCTTCATTGCCTTAACGGCTATCCGCTATGGTAATGAAGCAGCATTAATGTATTTTAATAAAATTGTGCAGGAGCAGGGGGTCCCCTGAGCTGAACCGCATTGATTTCTGGCTCCCTGATCCACAAATCAATGCGGTTCAGCTCAGGGGACCCCCTGCTCCCATACACTATTATTAAAAATACATTAATGCTGCTTCATTACCATAGCAGATAGCCGCAAATGTAAGGAATTATTCTTTATTGATATGTGTGTTTTACTCATAGTGTAGATGTGCACAGAGTCTCCGGAGCTGAACGCTTTGTTTTTAGGTCCGGGGACCCCCTGCTTCTCGAGATACAGGCCCCTTCATGGGGTGCCGGTATCCCTCTGCTTTGTTTACATTCTGCGGTTACGTGATCGGGACATTTAAATGCAGAGGGATACCGGCACCTCATAAAGGGGCCTGTATCTCGGGAAGCAGGGGGTCCCCGGACCTGAAACCAATGCGGGTCAGCTCCGGAGACCCCCTGCACATGTACACTATGAAAAAAAATTGATTTCAAATATTTTTTATTTTGCCGATGTTTGCGCAGAGAGAGTTGTGGATCTCTCTCTGCTGCAGACACATATCGGCAGGGGACGGCGTCTCGCCAGGTTATCGGCAGACAGACTGTCTTTCCACCGACTACTCGGCGTGTTGCTTTTGCAGTGATTCGCCAGGGATTCGGCCCTTCCTGAATACTGCGAGGGCAACATGCCAACATCATGCCGATATTGAAACCCTGCCGAGAGTGCTTTTTCGGTGCTTACTGCATCAAGCCCATAGTATTTTCCCCATCCACATTTTAAGACATATATCACATAACTTGTATTGCAGTGTTTGTACCATCCTCTGCATTTTTGGTTTAGTACAGTCAATTTTCTTAATGGGATTGGCATATCCACACATGACACAGTGCCACATTTGTGGAACCCTTTAGGGATACCTCTAATCCCACCATAACTGGGTGAGAACTAAAAAGACTAGGGGACAGGAAGGTCCTTCCTAGCTATGTCCCTAACTGCCTTCCTCTCTATGAACCTTTGGGGTGTTAAGTCCTTCACTCGGGGCTGTCGATTATGATGTTTTATCAGTGGTCCGCCAGTTTCGCTATACTGGTATTGGGTATTTCTCAGTCTTTCAGTACTTTATCATTTATTGATTCATTCTGATGGGAAATACGCTAAGTTAGCTAAAATTTATAGTCCCTGTTAATATTGTCTCGGTCTTGCCCCATGAGCTTTATGATAGTTTGACATGCATTTCCTTAATACATGAAGTATAATGCCCTTGTTCAACTAGTTACTGTTTTGGTCTAGGAAAGGGCATTTCTTGGTATAGCAGAATCATTCGTTATAAGGTAATTTTTTATAATAAAGAACTATAGTATAACATGACCATTAGGATGTTACAGGTCCTCTTTATATATTTTGACTTGACAAAGTAATACTTAACTTTTTCTATAAATCTATGTTTTTCAAATGTGAATACTACATAGATCTTTGTTGTTTTTGGTTAGGGATTATAGAAGTTGAAACAATGAATCTATGTGCTATACCTTGTATTGCTATTATTGTGCAATTTGTTTCTTGTTAGTAAAGGTTTATTTTTTTAACTCATTGTAGGATGTTAAGGAGTATATTTAGGATGTGATGTGGTGATATTGAGTACAGTATGATTTACAGAAAAAATAATACAGTAATGACCATGTCTCAGAATGCAAATATTGAGAGCCATGGATTTATACACAGTAAGAGTAAATGCATGCACAGTTACAATAACTAGAATAGACTTAGGGGCCTATGCAGAGAGCAGCGAATTTTCGAAATTCGCCATTTTTTGGAGAAAATCGCGCAGAAAACAGCAGAAAATGGCGAGTTCCGAAAAACGCGCCAATTTTTCTTTTCTATTTGTAAAACTCGCCTCGCGGCTGGCGAGAACCTCAATCTCGCCAGTTTAAAAAATATCCGTATGCAGAGAGGCGCGAACGGCATCTAGCGGCTGTTCGCGCCAATAAAATGGCGCGATTGTCTCCGTTTTGCCTCGCCAAAAAAAAACTGCCGCTCGCGGCCATTGCAAAGGGAAAAAAAAAGGCGCGAATTTGTTTTAACACATTTCTGAAGCGCGCATCTCGCCAATTTAAACTCGCCACACGCATCCATGTTAAACATAGCAGAATTCGCACTTTTCTGCATATGGAGATTAAAACTCTCCAAAAAAGCTACTTTTTAATAAATTCGCCAATTTTAAAATTCGCAGCTCTCTGCATGAGGCCCATAGTGCTTAAGCACACCACTGTGCATTCCATTATGTGTTTCATTCACTGTAATTAGTACCCAAGACAAGCTCCAGGTAGAAGTAGACGGAAGTTGGAAGACATCCCTGTAATGGCAATGTTACATGATTGAATGCCACTTAGGGTTAACATGTGACACCTTTGGGGTTATTTAAACCCGTGGACATCTCACTTTCTTTAAACCAGATGAAGGAGCCAGGGGCCCCAATACATTGCTGGTTTCCTGTTAATATGTATCTAACTTCTTCTTCGTTTCTGTAAATTCTGGTATGAATTTGCATTAGAAGTAAAACTCCAAAAATAAACTTCCTTTTCTTTTAAGTGCCGGTTCGTCATAGAAAATAACTTTGAGTATTTGTACCTACCGGTGTGGTTACAGGATTTGAGCAGCAGAACATTGTGCTGGTGAGGAAATACTGAAGAGAGAGTGGGTGAGAGCAAGTTCTACTTATTTTTCTTGAGGAAAAATGTGGACATCAGAGATAATGGACATTTGAAATTCAAAACGGTGATTTTTGCTGTAGGAAGGAGGTCGTCAGTATTCCAAATCTAAAAACGTGACTCAAAAGAATTATGTTACTAATGATGTCTATATTAAGTAATTTATGGTTCCATACAAATTAATTTGAAATCATCTTGCATATGTTACTTGAGGTCACTCTATTTGCTATACAAACAGTAATTATGTGGTATAATTTACTATACAACTGAAAAGTGAAGCCCTTGAGAATTCTCTTGTCTACACTTTGGCTGTAGTCCTGTCTGTGCTTTTTATCTTGACTAGTGGATATGTAGCCTTGTGAGTACCACTCCTACAACTTATTAAAAGGAGACAAAGTGAGAGAGAGCAATTACACTCATTGTATGCCATTTTAATAACCCAAGAATCTTAATTGCTTTTCTTATTTTTAATGTCTGCAATTGGTTTTGAAAAATGAAATCTATCTTGTACAAAAAGTTACTAATTAATGATACAGTACCTCACAGAAACCCTGTAAAAGCAGCTCTTAATTTACTCAGTTGACCTATAGCTTAAGTTTCATTATTTCAGTTTTTTAATTTGTATTCAGAGAAAATTAGAAAACTATCTTACAAAGAGAAAGCATAAGCATGGGCAACTGTCACCTTGATTAAAATGATGAATTTGTACAAGTTCAATTGAGTATTTCATTAAATCAAGTTAACAATGATAAAACTGACATTAACTAGAATGACTAATGAAATTCTAAACGTATTTAACTTTTTACTGTTTTTTATGTGAGGGAAATGTAGAGTTTATGTATACACAAGGTAGGATTGTACCTTTTTTATAGTTTACTTGTTATCATTTGAAAATTGATATTGAATCTTCAAATTGAAAATTGAATATCATGTTCCCTGGTTTGGAACAATTAATATATAGATTTTTTTTTATATGGCTATGGCAGTAGTCAATGCCATAAGAAAGTATAATATTGGTATATAATGGTAGATAGCAATTTAAGACAAACATTTTGATTGGTGTAGTGCAGATTGTTTAATGCATTTTGATTCATAAAGCAGTAACCCCCCATTTTTGAACTTTTTTTTTTAGAATCAGAACAAAGGGGTGGTCCCTTGAAACTGAAGCATTCTATTTCTTTTCCGTTCTGAAAATAAGAATCTTCAATGTCATGCTCTGATGACATGAAGCTTCCTATTGGCTTGTGAGATGGCAGCATTATTGGTGAATGTATGTGAGTGTTTTCATTTATTTGCTGTACAGTGAATGATTTTTGTCACTTTCTTACTTACCATAGGTTACGTTGGATTGTAGCAACTACCAGCTTCACAATACAAGGCCAATAACCAACCTCACACGGATGAGATCCAAAAGGTTGAAACAGCTGTTTGCGTAGGTTTGTTGGTCATGTACTGTACTTCTTTACTGTAAAAGCTGTGTAATACGGCAGTCATAAGTTTATAGGGGTCCATGTTAATATGGATAAGAAGCAAAAAGTGACACACTGTAAGTGCTCATTTGCATGTCATTACCCAGAATCCCTGGCAGCAGTGTAAGAATTGTAGGATAAGTGACTATGGGGAAAGGCAGACGTGTCTGAGACATGTGAATGCACTCATACTGTGTTTTTCAAATATACAGTTAGGTCTGGAAAAAGTTGGACAATGACACAATTTTCATAATTTTGGCTCTGTACGCCACCACAATAGATTTGAAATGAAAAAACCAAAATGCAACAGAAGTGCAGACTTTCAGCTTTAATTCAAGGGGTTGATCAAAAATATTGTATGAAACGTTTAGGAATTGCAACTATTTTCATACACAGTCCCCTTATTTCAGGGGCTCAAATGTAATTTGACAAATTAACACAATCATAAATAAAATATTCATTTTTAATACTTTGTCGAGAATTCTTTGCAGGCAATGACTGCTTGAAGTCTAGAACGCAAGGACATCACCAAACACTGGGTTTCCTCCTTTGTGATGCTTTGCCAGGCCTTTACTGCAGCTGTCTTCAGTTGTTGTTTGTTCATGTATCTTTCTGCCTTAAGTTTTGTCTTCAGCAAGTGAAATGTTGAATGCTCGATCGGGTTGAGATCAGGTGATTGACTCGGCCATTGCAGAATATTCCACTTCTTTGCCTTAAAAAACTCCTGGGTTGCTTTCGCAGTATGTTTTGGGTCATTGTCCATTTGTAAAGTGAAGTGCCGTCCAATTAAGTTTGCTGAATTTGGCTGAATCTGAGCAGACAATATATTCCTATACACTTCAGAATTCATCCGGCTGCTTCTGTCTTCTGTCAAAACATCAATAAACACTAGTGAACTAGTGCCATTGTAAGCCATGCATGCCCATGCCATCACACTCCCTCCACCGTGTTTTACAGATGATGTGGTATGCTTCGGATCATGAGCTGTTCCAAGCCTTCTCCATACTTTTTTCTTCCCATCATTCTTGTACAGGTTGATCTTAGTTTCATCTTTCCAAAGTATGCTGTTCCAGAACTGGGCTGGATTTTTTTAGATATTGTTTGGCAAAGTCTAATCTGGCCTTTCTATTCTTGAGGCTTATGAATGGTTTACACATTGTGGTGAACCCTCTGTATTTGCTCTCATGAAGTCTTTTCTTTATGGTAGACTTTGATAATGATATGCCTACCTCCTGGAGAGTGTTCTTCACTTGGCTGGATGTTGTGAAGGGGTTTTTTTTTACCATGGAAAGGATCCTACGATCATCCTCCTCTGTTGTCTTCCGTGGACGTCCAGGCCTTTTAATGTTGCAGAGCTCACCAGTGCGTTCTTTTTTTCTCAGAATGTACCAAACTGTTCAATTGGCCACTCCTAATGTTCCTGCAATCTCTCTGATAGATTTTTAATTTTTTTTTGCAGCCTAGGGATGCCCCGTTTCACTTGCATTGAGTGCTCTTTTGACCAAATGCTGTGGGTTCACAGCAACAGCTTCCAAATGCGAATGCCACACCTGGAATCAACTCGAGACCTTTTACCTGCTTAATTGATTATGAAATAACGAAGGAATAGCCCACATCTGTCCATGAAACAGCTTTTGAGTCAATTGTCCAATTACTTTTGGTCTCTTGAAAAAGAGGGGGCTACATAGTAAAGAGATGTAATTCCTAACCCCTTCCTCCAATTTGGATGTGATTACCCTCAAATTAAAGCTGATAGACTGCACTTTAAGTCCATATTCATTATTTAACTGTAACTTGAATTTATTTTGGTACACAGCCGAAATAACAAAACTTGTATCAGTGTCCAATTATTTCTGGACCTAACAGTATATATATATTTGCCTAATAAGATCAGAAACACTGGAAGATAAAAAAAAGGAACTTTCTGGAAAACTGTGGTTTCCCCGCAGATAAAATAGCGTGGTTCAGTTCTGTTAAAAAAATAAATACACACACACACACACACGTATATGTATGTGTATGTGTCTGTGTATATATACACACAAACATTGAAAGAAACAATTACTATCATTGGACAAAGATGGTATTCGACTGCATTCCAAGAGAGATTAAAAGACCAAAGAAATGAGGACTCTTTGATAAAGCACCAGCTGAGGCGGGAAACGCGCCAGATTCCTTTTTTTTACCATTTGTCGGCTTGAAACTACATTAAATTAGCTTTCTATTTATGGATCCATTTGACTCAAGTTCTCTCATTTAGGGCAGTGCTCTTTCAATTTTCTTCATTTCTATCTTCCTTGCTCAGAGGGATGCACACCCAGAGTAACAGGTCCGTGAGTACAACACTTTACGAACTGAACTGTTTACTGCTGGCTATTATGACAAATCGCTCCCATAACTTAACCAAGTTGAGAATGGACATGTTTTAAATACTTACCAATCTAGTCACTGGGCTTTAATCAAGAACACAGCTTACCCTCAGCGCTTTCTGGTGCAGGGCCATTGGTGTTTGTCTTCTCCTTCCTGTCTATCCCCTCTGGTCTTTGGTTTCAAGCGGTTTACATCATTATTCCGCTCCATAATGCAATGATTATTTTCCATGGAGTCTTATCATCTACCTTTCTAAAGGGTTTATACAGTCTCTCTTTATGTAACCACATCACCTATACAGGGTTTATGTTACCACCATCGATTGGGGATTTGTTCTCTAATTTGCATTATGATTAAAAGACCCAGGCGATGATCAAAAGTAAGATGGGAGGATGAAATCAGAAAATTTGTTGGAGCAACATGGAGAAGAGAGGCTGCAATCGCATTATGGGGAAGATCATTGCAGAGGCCCTCATCCAACAGTGGATCAACAAGGGCTGAAGAAGAAGATGATGATGATGATGATGATGATGATGATGATGATGATGATGATGATGATGATGATGATGATGATGATGATGATGATGATGATGATGATGATGATGATGATGATGATGATGATGATGATTGATATATGATCAGCTTAAGGAATTGCCAATAAGGCCTGAAAGGTCGTCCGTTTTTATTTTAGGTCTCTGACGTGTATTGAATACATTTTGTACTTTTATATAAAACTGAGTGCTATGGCTATCCTTCAATTTCTGTATATTCATGGTCTGGTGACATGGACCGGAACCATCCAGCCTGTACCAAGACATCAGTTACATTTTTCTTTACATAATTTTCTATTTTTAAAGTAATGAGGGCTTTCACCAGTTTCCTTGTATGTATATGTAAATGTAGCACCCTTGGGGGTATGCTATGTTATTTAATAAGGTTAAGGATTCCTAGAGGGGTTAACTATAGTATAATAATCTCCTATTCCCTTCGGTGGAGTTGCTAGGTAAGTACATAGCCCACCTTCCAGAAAGAGATTGTGAGGTCACTGAGCACTGATATATTGTAGAAACGTAACCCTTCCCCTAGTAGTCATAGTGACTAGTGATGTCACTATGGGGTATATAAGCTGGGGAGGGAAAATTCTAGATCAGATCTTAGTGGATACAGAGTGAGGGGGATATAATCAATGTAAATAATATGTTGTTAGTCTGTAATTACATGTGATAGTGTTTGACTCACTTTGTTGTTTTCCTGCTACTGTAGGAAAGAACAAACAAATCATCTGGCGCCTAAAACAAGTCCAAACAAAGTGACAGATAATTTATCTGACCATATAAAATGTCCAATCTTGTAAGCCTGGAGTTCCTTCAAACGTATTTACAACAAGCAGGTTTAAATCTGGCATAGTAGTGAATATCTATCTAAGCTAGCAAATCGCAGGAGCGGGGTGTGGGTACTACCTTCCCTGAATGAGACTGCCGTCGCACCTCCCACTACTCGGGCGCCACCCCGCTCAGACCGAACTCCACACCGTCACTATCTCACATAGAGTCCCAAAACCGGTCACACGTGTATCGCTGAGTGCGCACGCAAATGCAGAAGTGTCTCTTCCCTCGGCACTTGCAGATTCAACTCACTGCAAAATCACTACAATTGGCAAACTCCCAGGACCACCCTACGCATTTCATGATTGACTCACTTCCTCAGGGGCCCCTAGTTTGTAGCGACGGTGTGGAGTTCGCACTTTACCGCCTAGCATACCAGACCAAGCCCCCTTACCTGGCGACATTTTGTCTGAGCTGTCTGGACATCTGGGCCATTTGCTAAGACTTGACTTATCCCTCCCCACATCACACTTTTAGTCGGCTAATGCTTTCAACTACAGACTTTTCTTGACATTGGAGAACCAAACCAGCGGGGTGGCTTAGAAGTCCTATTTACATATGCATTGCTCACCTCTCAGGAATTTCCTGCTAAACATTTCTAAAGTACCGCAATTACAACTTGAGTGTTTCCCTCTGTTCCGGCCATCTGAATGAAAATCCCCTTACGCCTATAATGTTGGAACCATTAAAATAGGGGGACTTTCATGCATCAATTTTTATGAAACTATAAAAATTGCGTTATAATCTTTTTCGTGATTTTACTCTCCCAGCACTCACAGCACATCTCAGCGCTCTAGTACATTCCTAGCAGAAGTTATCTAAACCCTATGGTCTGTGCTGCGGGCTGCTAGGTTTTAAAACCATTTTCCCTTTGCGCGGTTACACGAAAACACTGCTATTGAAATACTTTTCACAGTAGAAATAATAACATGATTCTCGCCACCTTATACTGTACCTGGTGGGAGACACACATACATTTTTATTAAAAGCACAGTGTTACTGCCATTACTGGGTTGAAGAGCTGACAATCACAATTCCTCAATATGGCTCAGGGGTACCCAGCCGAGCATAATACCTTTATTTACTGGCCTGGGTATCCCTTCACTGTCACAGTTAGTTACACTTACATTTTTTCACTAGCATTAGCGCTATTAGCACATAACATTTTTCACGTTTACTGTAGGAAAGTGCCACTCCTAAAGATAAGGCCCCTCTATGTGGCTCTGAGCATGTTCCACCCACAAGAGGGAATGGACATGTACTCCTAAGGAGGTTTTTTTTTTTTTATTTAAAACCAGAGACAGAACATAAAACACAGACAAAGCTCAGTTTTAGCACATCCAGTGAAACTCATACACGGTACAGTGCCTAAATATATATGTATAAATATCTATTAAGTAAAATGGTCTTTTAGTTTGACATTTTTGGACAAAATTGTTGTAAGCCCCTGAGCCAACTTCACGGCAGACCACAATTCAGGGGTCCCTAACGCTAATATAAATTCTTCGTAACCTGTGTAATAACAGGAAGAATGATTTATAGTAAATCTGTCAATATTAGTTGCAAAGTTCTAAGTATGATTGAAGCCTTTATTAACCTGTACATTGCCAGGAAAAGCACTCTGTATCAGAGTTGTCACAACCATCCTGCAAGCAAACAAGTTCCCCTGTGTGGAAGATGCTATGGAGTGAGCCCTTAACCATTCAAATGTGGGAGGGGGTGAGCTTCAATTAGGTAGGAGGTTGCCACCCTCCAAACAGCCAAGACTAGCTGAAACACAATTGTAAAATATACTGGACACCTAACAAGCTCCTATTGAACCCCCAAAATAACCACAACATATATATAAGCATATGAGTGTCACAGAGGAGTGCTACTGAGCATGGCAATATATATTTAAAACCAGAGACAGAACATAAAACACAGACAAAGCTCAGTTTTAGCACATCCAGTGAAACTCATACACGGTACAGTGCCTAAATATATATGTATAAATATCTATTAAGTAAAATGGTCTTTTAGTTTGACATTTTTGGACAAAATTGTTGTAAGCCCCTGAGCCAACTTCACGGCAGACCACAATTCAGGGGTCCCTAACGCTAATATAAATTCTTCGTAACCTGTGTAATAACAGGAAGAATGATTTATAGTAAATCTGTCAATATTAGTTGCAAAGTTCTAAGTCTGATTGAAGCCTTTATTAACCTGTACATTACCAGGAAAAGCACTCTGTATTAGAGTTGTCACAACCATCCTGCAAGCAAAGAAATGTCAAACTAAAAGACCATTTTACTTAATAGATATTTATAAATATATATTTAGGCACTGTACCATGTATGAGTTTCACTGGATGTGCTAAAACTGAGCTTTGTCTGTGTTCTATGTTCTGTCTCTGGTTTTAAATATATATTGCCATGCTCAGTAGCACTCCTCTGTGACACTCATATGCTTATACATATGTTGTGGTTATTTTGGGGGTTCAATAGGAGCTTGTTAGGTGTCCAGTATACTCCTAAGGAGGTTCCTTAAGCAAGGACCTTGGAGTTTCACCATAGAACTACTATATAATGTCTGCTTGGTTCTGTCAGAAGTGATAGGGTGTAATCTCTCATGCCAGGGGACACCCTGCTTAGGGATTCCAGTGAGGTAGGAACTGCAATTATTCAAGTGAGGGAGTGCTTCTGTACAATGATGCAAAGTGGAAGAAGTGTGCCTCTTTGGGGAATGCTGCATGAGCACCCCTAAAGAAAAAGATGTTGTAATTCTAGACTGTTCAAATAAAGTAAAAGAAAAGTTCCTGGCACCCTCTACTTATTGCTCACCATACCAGCCCTGCACGGACCATCAGCCCTGGAGAATTAAAGTAAAAGAACCACTGAGCATCACCCATACCACTATAGCGACGTTGGGACACTTTGGTGTGGTCCCTCTTCTGTTGGGTGGGTGAAGAGATGTTACATAAATATAAATATCTTAGACCATGGATGCAAAAATCATAGGGGGAAAAAAGGAGAGGGAGACATAATCTTGTGGTAGTAACCTCTTAACACATTTGGGAATTTAAGACATGTTGATGTTGCACACATGTTAAAAACTTGTATTTTAAGCATCTATTGTATATTGTGTTGTCTTTTGTTCTTTTTTTACACTTTTTTCTCCTCAATGTTCAGATCAGGATTCCTCGCAGGGAGAGATACTGTATTTAGGCAAAAATTGTGTTTTAATGTTTCTCAGCAAAAGTTTTAAAAGTAATTCACTCACATAAGTAAGTTAGAGCAGGGCCGCCAACAGAAAACATGGGGCCCAAGACAAATGAAAGGAGCAGACCTCCCCCCCCCAAACCCATAGCGCACCTACCACGAAAAAAAGTTTTTTAGTGCGCAACTTTTACTTAACGGTTTTCTTCTTATTGTAATATGGAAGAAAACATTACAATGCGATCTGTTTATTTTTATATTTTCAACAAAAGACAAATATACCCAATGCTACATCCAATGTGACAAAAGGCCTGGGGGGATTCAGTAAGGGCCTGGGTGGGGGGACGGGGGCGTTAGGTATGGGCCTGGGGAGAGGGGTTAAGTATAGGCCTGGGGGTTAAGTATGGGCCTGGGGAGGGGGGTTAAGTATGGGTGGTTTACTGCCTCGGTATGTGACTGACTGGTTGGGTGACTTCCTGGGTGGGTGGACGGTTGGTGGGTGACTGCCTGGGTGAGTGGGTAAATGACTGCCAGGGTGGGTGACTGACTGCCAGGTGGGTGACTGACTGCATGAGTGGGTGGGTGAGTGACTGTCTGCCTGGGTGGGTGACTGAATGACTGACTGCCTGGGTGGGTGGGTGGGTGGGTGGGTGAGTGAGTGACTGCTTTGGGTGAGTGACTGATTGCATGGGTGGGTTGGTGACTGAGTGACTAACTGCCTGGGTGGGTGGGTGACTGAGTGACTGACTGCTTGGGTGGGTGGTTGTGTGGGTGACTGAGTGACTAACTGCCTGGGTGGGTGACTGAGTGACTGACTGCCTGGGTGAGTGACTGACTGACTGACTGGGTGGGTGGCTGACTGCCTGGGTGAGAGACTAGGTGGGTTGGGGGGTGTGGGGCATGGAAGGTAGGCTTGGGGGGGTGGGAGGCGCGAGAGGTAGGCTGAAAGGGGAGGGGGGGCGAGACTGTTGGGCTAATTCACATGGGAGCATTTCCCCCCCCCCCCGTCCCCTGTTCCCATGGCTGCATTCGTTTTTTCTGACACTTTTTAAAAATAAAACGGGCATGGTTGCATAGAGGGCCTGGGCGGCCGGGCCCCCTGACTCACAGGGCCTGGGACGCTAACCCCGGCAGAACCCTCCCCTGTTGGCGGCCCTGAGTAAGAGGTCTAAACTATGCAGGTATTGAACAACTAAAGACAAATTGTAGAGGGCGGAATAAAGTGAGGGATATCTCCAGACAAACATTCATGATGTACTTCCTCAAAATACTCTCACCAAATGGGCAAACATAGTCATAGATTTGGGACCTAGATTTGGGATCTACTCTTGTAGAATCAGCACATAGCTATTGTTTTGGGTGGAGCAGGAGGAGGAAAAGTCATCCTCAGGACAAGTGGTTGTGCTAGCTCCGGTTAGGGAGGAAACAGTAAAAGCACCATTATGGGAGGGTCCTATATTCTGGATATTGCCGGGCACTGCTACTGATAAGAGTCTGATGAAATTTAGTTCAGAAAGGGTGCTGGGACAACGGTTTCGAAAGATGGGCTACGATGGGTTTCGAAAGATGGGCTTTCCTTATCTCCCAGAAAATCTTATGAGGAGTACGGAGGAGCATAGGATGGAGTGGTTGGAAGAGGCTATCCTGGCACATTTAGAGCACACGACTAGAGACCGTATCATGATCTTGGCAGAGCACACCATCTGCTCAAAGTATGGGTGGTGGGTTGCAATTTACATTTAGAACGAGTAGAGTATATATCAGAATCTGAGAAGAGGTGTTATTTGGTAAATGTATACGATGGTCAGGGTAACATGGTGAAGAAGCCTGATCCAGCGCACTACTATTGAGGTAGCCCTACCAAATTATTGCACTATTACAGTTGTGTTGCCATGAATGTGAAAATGTTTATTGCATTCATGTTCTGTGATAATAGGTTGTAGCACCGTAAGGTAGTGTTATACCACGGTAGTCCAAGTGGGGGCGTTGGAATTTTCACCAGGGGGAGAATATAGCATAGCTTCCCAGCCGCTATGTCTTTTTCCTGGGCCCTACCAATGTAAGCCCTGTTAGGTGCAGGCAGTGGATGGGATAATTCCTTCCTAAGGCCTTGTGTGCTTTTGCAGACTTGGATAAGAATCCAAGGGCGGGCCTTAGCAACAGCCAGAGAGTGCCAACCTGAGGGGTAGGTACTGATTGGACCACACACTGGATGTGAGGGCCTATCAGTATCCAGATCTGGCTTGTTATGAGTCAGAGTTACAGCCACTCCCCAAAGGATATAAATATTGTCACTTTCCCAAATTCTGGGTCCTTGTCTCTTTCTCTACTCCTTCTGTGGAGGGAGCAACATCTGCTCTCCATCTCATAAGGAGATGTGAGGAGAGGTCAAACAGGCCTGACCCGGGCCTAAAGCCTGAGTCAAGGCACAGCTAGAACGAAAGAATGTCTGCATGCAATAAAAACCAAAAAAATATAAAGTATTGTGATTCACTGTCTGCTAAAAGAAGAAGAGGTGTCAGTATGGGTCATCCCCTGCCATCACAGAGGATCCATGCTGACTGGAGGCGCTGCACCAAGCAAGAACAAAGGTAACCTTTGTCCTGTCCTGTTTCTCCCCACAACATCGTGGAGCCCTCAGCCCTTCTGTTTACCAACAGGTACAGCCCAACCCCCAGTGAAGTAGTTTAAGAAGCCTTACCACCCCAATCTCACATAGGGGGGGGGGGGTCCAAGGGCTACACTAGTTTCCAAATGGCAACATAAAAGAGAGTTTCTGGAATGCAAGTTTGGCGGGCTTTGCCATCTTTAAGTGATTATGTGATTGATTGTAATTTGATTTTCATTAGAGTCATTAGCTACACCTGCCATGTGGAGTATTTATATGTTACACTGTCTTTCCTTCACTGCACCACCTTGAGAAAGGTCCTGTTGTTTGAAAAAGAAAGTGCACCCTCTTTGGATTCCATGGTTTTACATATCAGGACATAATAACAATCATCTGTTCCTTAGCAGGTCTTAAAATTAGGTAAATACAACCTCAGATGAACAACAACACATGATATATTACACTGTGTCATGATTTATTTAACAAAATAAAGCCAAAATGGAGAAGCTATGTGTGAAAAACTAAGTACACCCTTACTGCTTCCATAGGAATAAAGATGCTAAGTAGCAGACAGGTGCTGCTAATCAAATGCCCTTGATTAATTGATCTTCAGCAAGTCTGACCACCTCTATAAAAGCCGAAGTTTTAGCAGTTTGCTTGTCTGGAGCATTCAGGTTTGTATTAACACAATGCCAAGTAGGAAAGACAACAGCAATGATCATAGAGAAGCAATTGTTGCTGCCCATTAATCTGGGAAGGGTTATAAGGCCATTTCCAAACAATTTAAAATCCATCATTCTACAGTGAGAAAGATTATTCAAAAGTGGAAAACATTCAAGACAATTGACAATCTTCCCAGGAGTGGACGTCCCAGCAAATTCACCCCAAGGTCAGACCGTGCAATGCTCAGAGAAATTGCAAAAAACCCAAGAGTTACATCTCAGACTCTACAAGCCTCAGTTAGCATGTTAAATGTTAAAGTTCATGACAGTACAATTAGAAATAGACTGAACAAGTGTGGTTTGTTTGGAAGGGTTGCCTGGAGAAAGCCTCTTCTCTCTAAAAAAGAACATGGCAGCACGGCTTAGGTTTGCAAAGTTGCACAAGACTTCTGGAACAATGTCCTTTGACACACGAGACCCAAGTGGAGATGTTTGGCCATAATGCACAGCGCCACATTTGGCGTAAACCAAACACAGCATATCAGCACAAACACCTCATATCAACTGTCAAGCATGGTGGTGGAGGGGTGGTGATTTGGGCTTGTTTTGCAGCCACAGGACCTTGGAACCTTGCAGTCATTGAGTCGACCATGAACTCCTCTGTATACCAAAGTATTCTACGGTCAAATGTGAGGCCATCTGTCCGACAGCTAAAGCTTTGCCGAAATTGGGTCATGCAACAGGACAATGATCCCAAGCACACCAGCAAATCTACAACAGAATGGCTGAAAAATAAAAGAATCAAGGTGTTGCAATGAGAATATGGAATTATTATTATATTATTATTATAATAAAAGTCCATAGCCTGGACGAAACATGTTAGAGTGGTTGCCTGATGTTTGCTGCTAGCGATCAATAAAGTTTTTTTAGACATCCATGCGTTGGCTGCTGAAGTTGCTGTGAACCACGGACCATCTTACCCCCTTCTTCAAGGTGTTGCAATGGCCCAGTCAAAGTCCAGACTTCAACCCGGTTTAAATGCTGTGGCAGGACCATAAGAGAGCTGTGCATAAACAAATGCCCGCAAACCTCAATAAACTGAAGCAACGTTGTAAAGAAGAGTGGGCCAAAATTCCTCAACAACGATGTGAGAGACTGATAATGTCATACAGAAAACGATTACTTCAAGTTATTGCTGCTAAAGTTGGTTCTACAAGCAATCGAATCATAAGGTATACTTAGTTTTTCACACATGGCTTCTCCATTTTGGCTTTATTTTGTTAAATAAATCATGACACTGTGTAATATGTCATGTGTTGTTGTTCATCTGAGGTTGTATTTACCTAATTTTAAGACCTGATAAGAAATAGATTATTGTTATTATGTCCTGATATGTAAAACCATATAATTCAAAGAGGGTGTACTTTCTTTTTCACACAACTGTATATATACAGTATATGTATGTGTGTGTATATAATGTGCACTCAAATATGGTCCTAATAAAAAAAAAATACAAATATGTATAACAGAAGGCACAAACAGCAGAAAGGCCTAGCACTCTGGGGCCCCCACAGTCCTTCTCATGATCCTAGGAACTGCCTGCTAACTGCTTCTATTTAACTAGTGCATGATGTCACGCACTGTCATGCACACCTAGAAAAAGGGGTTCCCCTGGGAGTATGCCTACACAGGCAGCCTATCCTACCCCACGCAAGCTGTTGCCCAGTGGGAAAAGCATTGTGTTACTATGCAAATGCATGTTGACGTCACATTTGAGTGTCAAATGGTACACCCCCAATCCAATTAGCTGATGTACATGTGACATGTTTTTTTTTTAAGGATGGGACGTCATCTTAAAGGGAGGGACGTCACATCCTTTAAAAAAACTATAAGCTGTCACATGGTACTCCAACCAATCTTATTGGTGGTTAACACAGATACCCAGCAAGCTCAAACTCCCCCACCCACCACAAAGTGAATATATATTTATGTCAACCAGAGAGCTACTGAGCGTGGCAATTGTATATAATTGGTGGCAATCTTATTGGTGGTATACCATGTGATGCCTCACATGGTATATCTCCCAGTCTGGTTGGTTGGAGAACCATGTGATGGCAGCCATTATGTCTGGGGACGTCATGTTAAAGGGAGGGAAGCATAGCCTTCCTGATTGGCTGTCTTCCCTCCCTTGAAGATGTCACATCCTTACAAAAAAAAGAGCCAGTTACATGGTACACCAGCCAATCGGATTGGGGGTGTACCATTTGACACTCAAATTTAACATCACAGGCCTGTTCTGTCTCTTTTGAAGCCAAGAAGACGACAAGACAACATCCGCCTCCAATTGGATTACAAATAAAGAAGAAAAGAAAGACGAAAAGAACATTGATCATCGGCTGTTGGGGAGCATTGTGTCGGAATTGGAGGGTGAAGACATCAAAGGTAAGAAAAACATTGATTGGGTTTTATTTCATTGCATATTTTTTTTAAGTTGCCCACTGACTTCCAGTGTGTTTATCTATGCCCCTTCCGGGCTATAGATAAACACAATGACAAGCAATGCATTTTTTTTGCAAATGCTTTTTTTAAATTAATTGTTATGTATTGCATTTGTTGGTGCTTGTTTTTCTTGCCCATTGGCTGCCATAGTGGCAAACTATGCCAATATTATGTGGGCATGGTGTACCGCTGTGCCAATCACAGCAATTTATTCACACACATTTATTGGCAAATGTTTTTTGGTATTGTAATGTATTTTATTCAGTGCTTGTTTTTTTATTTGTAGCTTGCCCATTCATTGCCATAGTGGCAAACCATGCTCATATTAGTAGAGGAGGTAGGTAGAAGGGTTGTATTTTTTAAATGTTTCTTAGGGTAGAGGGATTGGGTGAAAGGGTTAGTTTCCAATGGGAGGTGGATAGGCCTCCTGGGTGGGTAGTGGGAGTGGCTAACCCCTACATTACCATAGCGGTTACCACAGCTATGATAGTGAATGGGTTAACTCCTCCCGCAACCTAACCAGCAGCCCTAACCACACACCCTTGGGCAACTACCCCCTTCGCCCACCCCTGTATCCCCCAAGAAACCACGTAGTCAGGATTAACACCTTCATTGCCGTAGCGGCTATTACGCAGGGGATCTTTGGAGCTGAACCACATTAATTTCAGCCTCGAGGACCCCCTGATTCCAGAGATTCCTGAGTTTGTTTAAATCTCTCGCGTCACGTGACCGGGAGATTTAAATGCACAGGACATACCGGCACCCCATACCGGGGCCTGTAACTTAGAAAGCAAGTGGTACCCGGACCTATAATTTATGTGGTTCTGCTCTGGAGACCCCTTGCTATAATACTCTGTTATTAAAATGTAAATAAAAACAGTACGATCGCCTGTGAAGAGCTGTGCAGAGAGATGCAGCTCTTTGTGCAGCTCTCTCTGTGCAGCTCTTACAGACTGTGGGCAGATCACACAATGAGAATTTAGAAAAAGGCTGTGATAACATCACTGCTATCCTGAGTGGTTTTGGCATTTTCCTACCTCGCCGTTTGTGACTTGTGGTAATGATTTCTGATTCTTTCTGAATACCGTGATAACACAAATGTCAAACCGTTGCGTAGGAACATGCCACATCGTTCGAGATGGCAGCAATTTTATTGAAGCTACTAGAATAGACCCCTTTGTATCTCTATCCTAAATCTCATAGATGAGAAGCATTCAGAAGTTGGGCTGCAGGTGCGAGGTTTGTGGTTGATTATATATGTTTGTCAAATTTTAAGTGTATAATTATAATAATATGTTAATCAAAGATGGAAGTATGGTCAACTAGCCAATGTCTGTAGAGAGAGAAAAGGAGAGGTACCAGAACAGATCCTCACTAATGGACAGAACAAAGGATGGGGAAGTGTTTGTAATATAAATACTTGAGGACTGATGAGAAGCATAAGAAGAGATTCCAGTAACAGACATGAGGATGAAATAAGGAAAGACTGGCTAAATGCAGCAGTTCTCAAGAAGTATTAGAACAGAAAATTAACCTTGAGATTAATTTTGATTGAGTTTGCATAAGAGTATAGAAACAAGATTACATGAGATCAAGGAGAACATTGTAATATTAAGAAAGTGCGATTTGTGAGAAAATACAATGAGCTCAAAAAAGGATGGGAATTTTGAGTGGGAAGCTACAAGGATATAATGAGTAATTAGCAAAGAAACTTAAAAGACTAGAAAATACACAGAGAAAGGTGGCGCCTCCAACAGGCACCAAGCCACTCTCTGCTAATGTGTCTGTCTCCCCTGCACTATACAGTAGCTTCTATGTCTTCAAAGAGATGTCTGACTCTTGCAAACAGCAGATCTAATTATTTAAAATCTTTCTAAAGCCAATGCTGTAGCATTTATTGCTATGTATTATAAGGTAATATGTATACATTTAGATGTGACGTAGATTAATGATAAAATGTCTTAGTGACGACCACCAAAATAATAAAGCATAAATAACTTAAATTAAAGCCATTTGTTAAATAAGCCAAATACAGAAATGCCAAGCTTTTGATCCTCATCTAGTACCCATCCTAAATCTTCAACTCAACACTAAGAAATACTATAATGGGAAGTGCACGTTTAAAGATGATGTCAGGATTAAGCAGGAATGGGTCCATGTCATAGAATATTACTCATGTCTATCACACATTCCATAATTCTGCAAAAAATACTTTGAATACAAATAATGTTCCTTACAACAGGTACAATTGATGCAAAGCACAACATTTTTTTTATCAGTGTCATAATTTATATTTATTTGTGTTTAATGTATATGTATGTATGTATGTACGTACGTGTGTGCGTATATATATATATATATATATATATAATGTGTGTTTAATATTAAGTAAGTAAGGAATACTTAATATTTTTTTAATACAGTGTTAATGTATGCTAAATGAATGTAATATTAAAAGTTCTAAGAGTGGAATTGAAATGCCAAACTTTTGAAGTGGAATATACAGTAAAGGATGTGTATTATTTAGCAATCTTTTTATCATTCAGGGTGGTCCTAGCAAATGAGACAAAAAAGAATCAGCTAACGTAAAATCAAATTATTGTTGACCTCTGCTAATTACATGCCACCAAAACTAATTAAAGTGCACATTAACAATCCATGCTGTATGTGCAGCCTACTATTTGCATGATTCATTCACTTATACCAAATAATACTTTATTTGTCTTTTGCTTTACTTGCAAAAGATGTTTGCGGGGCAGGCAGTAGCTCTCATTGCAAAGCTAAACCACAGCCACAGTTCAGGGCTAGAAAGAGACAAGCTTATCATCCGCCGAAAAACAAGACTGAAAGGCTGAGATTGCTGTGACTTAGAGCCTTGTTTGAAATCCATGACTCTGTGTAAGGCAGCCAAAGATACTTGGCCTTCTTAGCTTCCTCTGACCAGATATTGACAGCTCTAATGTTTAGGTTGCGTGCCATGCTCTGATTAGTTAAAGGGCTGATAACAGTAACTAAGCATTCTTTTCTAATAGCCCTTTCTCATTTATTGGAGGTTAGAAGGATTTCTCTTGTGAAACACAACTAAAAGCCCTCTAAAAATAAAAGTTAGCAACTAAGTTGCAAACTGAAAGCATCCACTTACACTCCTATTTAAGAGATTGGTTAACGCATATATAGCACCTTTTCCCCTATCCTAAGTGAGATCATATAGCTACCGGTGTATTCTGGTGCCTGTGAGGTAGAACAGAAGGTCTGAGATCTCCGCGGTGGTATAGGGAGACATCAGGACAGGCTATCAGGGATGGTTCTTCAGTCAGCGCAGCGCCTCCAGCACCTCTTCTTGGGATCTCAAACAGCAGACAACATACAGAGATGATATAACTTGGTTTTATTGGTTCAGTACAGGCATCACAAGCTTCATTCCCTGAAGGTAGTACCCCAGGCTTGAGGCCTTGAGCACCCCTCCTCAGCATACCTTACCCCCTAACAGGGCAAGGCCTGAGCCCTCTACTGCCCAGGAGAGTCTTACTGCTACATCCTCATAGCAGGGAGGGCAGCACTGAACTAACTCCCAGAAGAGGAAAACCCCTCCTTCCCAGGGGAGTGGCTTGTAAGCTGGCCTCCTATCAGTCATAGGCCACCCTTGTAATACCAGGTTACTCCTGAACTTTATTAGGTAACACACATATAACAATACAAAGAGGCCCTGCAGGATTTGCTCCCAACACTTCCCACTCTTTACTGGGACTTAGGCTGTGCTTATTGTGCCGGCTACAGTGACGCGACGTCGCGACAAAGCAAATGCATTGCCACCACCACGTGCGCTTATAGTAAGTGCGGCGTGACGGAGCGACGGATTGGTCGCGATCGCTGGAAGTCATCTCTATTTGATTTTCCAGCGACCGTCACCTGACCGTCGGCGGCACTATAAGCGTAGCCTAACAGTGCTAGAGTGGCCAGAGAATTAGTAGCCTAAGAGGACTTGGCTACACATAGATAACAACACATCAGTTTACATGCAAATGAAGGAAAACCAATATATTGCTAACTATGTTTGCACCTGTTCTCAGTCTAAGTTATCCTTCTAATTTGATCTGGATCTTTAGGGTGGAAGCGTGCATACAAAAGATATAAATTTTTTAAAAATCAACAACTGAATGTAAATTATAATGAATGCTGAGTTAAAGAAATGTATTGATATACTTCACTTTGTTTTTTTGTGGGGATGCCAAAGATTTTTCAGAACAGCTTACAATGTTCCTTGCAACATTGAAAAGTTCTCAGCATTATGTCCCTGAAGAGGAGCCTATAACTATAAGAAGCAGTAAGCCACTAACAGAAGTTCTTTGATATATAGTATGTACTGTAGTTGTGCAGCAGGTCATACTATTGTTAACAATTAAATGTTAAATGTAGCTGTGGTAGAAAGTATGTGATGTGTCTGTGTGCTTTCAGTTGATTGCATCTTGAATATGTTTGAGGTTGGGAAAACAGCACATTTTAACTCTCTATAGTCTTGCACTGTAATGTGCTGGCTTAAGTACATTTTAATCATAGTATTTAACAAATTTAAACCTTCTTTTACATTTTAAAACAAGAGCAAGCAGGCAGCACTATATTGATCTAGAATAGAGTACAAGTAAAACCAATATGTAGATCGGGGGCACAGGAATAGTGAACTTTTCCTTAAGTTCCAAAAAATCTTAGCGCAGCACTCCGTGGTCATAAATGAAATCAGTGGGTTAAATAAGGTAATTATGTTTAATCAATGTCACTATCCCTTCACTTTATTCACTATCCCTACCTTCCATGGATATATTGTTTCTGTTATTTAGTGTAAGTATACACATTATAGGCAGGACTGCCGACAGAGGGGGATAACTGGGACTTTTGTCCCAGGCCCCGCCAGTCAAGGGGCCCAGCCTCCCTTCCGGTAACCTTACATGCTCTGAAAGCAAGCTGGTGTGTGTGTGTGTAGGGGGGCTTATTTGTGTGTGTGTTTGTGTGTGTGTTGGGGGCTTATTTGTGTGTGTGTAGGGGGCTTATTTGAGTGAGTGGGGGGGGGGCTTATTTGTGTGTGTATGTGTAGGGGGGCTTATGGTATGTGTGGTGTGTGTGTGTGTGTGTGTGTAGGGGGCTTATTTGTGTGTGTAGGGGGGCTTATTTGTGTGTGTATGTGTAGGGGGGCTTACTATATGTGTGGTGTGTGTGTGTGGAGTGGGGCTTATTTGTGTGGGTGTGTAGGGGGGATTATATATGTGTGTGTGTGGAGGGGGGCTTATTAGTGTGGGTGTGGTGCGGGGCTTGTTTGTGTGTGTGGGGAGGGGGGCTAATTTGTGTGGGTGTGTAGGGGGGATTATATATGTGTGTGTGTGGAGGGGGGCTTATTAGTGTGGGTGTGGTGCGGGGCTTGTTTGTGTGTGTGGGGAGGGGGGCTAATTTGTGTGTGTAGAGGGGACTTATTTGTGTCTGTGTGTGGGTGTGTTTGTGTGTGCGTAGGGGGGTTTATTTGTGTGTGTGGGAGATGTTAGAGACAGAGAGAGAGAAAGAGAGGGAGAGTTGGTGTGTGATACCAAGAGAAGGAGATGCAGTAGTGCTACCGAGAGTTCTGTTGTGCTTGGAGTTATGCGATAGTCTGCAGGGCAAGTAGTTATGCCGTGAGTCAAAGAATCCTGCGGATTGGTCCGAGGAGCTGGAGGAGACTGCGGTTTTCCCGGCGCAAAGTGCAGAATCAGAGCAAGAGGAGTGGAAAGATATCAGCTCTCCTGAGTAGAGCTGATAGAGCTATATATATATATCTGGTGGAACAATGCCCTCACCCCACCGCCTGGGGTGATGGGGTGAATCTAAGCCCCACCGCGAGGATAACCTCGGGGGTGGGACCCGGGGTATTGAAGACCCAGCACAGACCATCCTGTCGGAGGAATTATCTGTGTGGGAGGAGAGCGGAGTAATAAGTGCCGCTTGGCTGTTGTTGCTGCGGCTACGGGAAGCCACTATCGTTTGGAGTTGCCGATCTGCCAATAAAAGAGATTATCCTTTGTTACCCAAAGACTGTGTGTGATTTGGAAGCTGTTACCCTGGGACCCAAGGGGTTCTTCTATACAGGTCCTGTCCCATATCCTGGGAGTATAGAAGATGGAGGTGCTGCACCACTAGGAGAAGATGGAGGCTACCACCCCAGAAGTCCGGTCCTGGCTCCCCAATAACATCGCGGGAAGCTCAGGCCCTCCTGTTTACCACAGGTATGCACCACACCGCATGTAATCCGCCCTCATGCACCCTAGACACCACCGTAAAGTGGAGGGGGGCTTATTTGTGTGGATGTGGTGGGGGCTTATTTCTGTGTGTGTGTGCGCGTGCGTGTGCGCGCGTGTGTGTGTGTGGAGGGGCGGCTTATTTATTTGTGTGTATTGGGGAGGGGAGTTATTGAGTGTGAGGAGGGGGGAGAAATACATGGGGGGAGGGATAGGTTGGGAGAGGTGTGGGTGTGAGAGAGAGGGGGGAGGAAAAGGTGATGAGGGGGGTGAGAGCGAGGAGGTTTGTGAGAAGGGAGGGACATGTTCTCGCAAGGCCAATGACACGTGCGTGAGGGGCCCCGGTGGAAACTTTAGTCCTAGGCCCCGGGAAAGCTGTTGGCGGCCCTGCTTATAGGTGAAGCCCTGAGGATTTTTATTTTCTTCATCTGTGAGTTTGTTCCATCGACTAATACTGTAGGAACTCTCAGTAAATATATACAGTATAGTACTTGTTACTTTTTGACTGTGTGATATGACTATTTCTGTCATCATTTGCGATTGAGTAATGGCAATTACTAATTTAACCATTTACATTTATGACAAGGGAGTGATGGGAATACATTGTTTATCTTCTTTTACATTTGTTTCATAATGTGGTTTATAAGTATATTTAGTAGCTTTTTATATTTAGTCTTGCAGCCTTAGTACAAAGAGTATAATTATATTATAATAAAATAATATAGAATTCACTTACCTCCAATATGGCTTATTGCATTGCGATTTCTTAATAAAGGCCATTGACTTTAATAACCCATATTTCCCACAGATTCTAATTAGGGACCCAGTCATGCCTAACAAGGAACACACTTGCAAAGCTGCAGTTATAATGATTAACGCAGAGTTGTAAAGCAGTTCTTACAAAATTAAATGTGTAAGGTTCGCCTTGCTTAAGAAACCCTGAAAACAGTATTTAGCAGTTTAACTATTGGGGCTTTGAGTGATTGTGGGTGATGGTCAGTTTAATCTAACGTATTGTAGTTTGAAGTTTAATGCTGATTGAATTCAGATAACCATTTTAATATCAAGCTCCTTTTACTTAAAAAGGAAGGCATGTTAAAAGAATAAATAAATATCATTATTTGTTTAATTGTATTGCCATATACAGCACCTATGGCCAGCATGAAATGACATTGTACCCAACCCTAAAAATCAATCAGCATTAAAAATACATATGATACACCGCCCTGGCACAAAAGTCCCAAGCGCAAAAAATTGAAGAATTAAAAGCCCAAGTCAAAACAATCTTCGAAAAATTAGAAGACACGGAAAACCGGTCACAACGCAATAACCTGCGGATCAGAGGCGTCCCGGAAGAAGTGGACAATGCCCAATTAGACGCATATCTCACCCGGATTTTCATGTCCCTGTTACCCGAAACATCGGATGAAAAACTTCAGATGGACCGAGTACATAGGCTTCCTCGACCGAAAGGCCTAGACCCAGCGAAGCCACGGGACGTGATCACACGCCTACACTATTTCCATATTAAAGAGGAAATATTGAGAGTCGCTAGAACAACCCCAAAGATAGAGCAAGATAATGTTCCACTCCTCATCTTGCATACTGGAAGGGATGCAGAGCTATGCCAGGGCTTACTTAGATGACATTGCTGTCTTTAGTAACTCCTGGGAATCCCACATAGGACATGTAGCTGCGGTGCTGGATAGGATCAGGGAGGCTGGTCTTACCTTGAAACCCACTAAGTGTATGGTAGGAATGGCAGAGGTCCTGCACTTAGGGCACAGGGTGGGTGGAGGGCATCTCAAACCAGAGCCAGCCAAGGTAGAAGCCATAGTTCAGTGGCCTGTTCCAAAAACCAAGAAACAGGTCATGGCATTTTTGGGCACCGCAGGGTACTATAGGAAATTTGTCCCACAGTACAGCGCTGTGGCCAAACCCCTGACTGACCTGACTAAGAAGCAACTGCCTGTGCTTATTACCTGGACTCCTGCCTGTGAAACTGCTTTCCAGGCCCTGAAAATTGCGCTTGCTGGAGCCCCCATACTGGCTGCCCCAGACTATACCAAGCATTTTCTCATTCAGACTGATGCCTCAGACTTTGGTATTGGAGCTGTACTGAGCCAGGTGGGGGACGACGGCAAAGAGCACCCTGTGGTGTATCTCATCCGCAAACTGCTCCCCAGGGAGGTGGCATATGCCACCATTGAGAAGGAGTGCTTGGCCATTGTGTGGGCACTGAAAAAGCTCCAGCATGTATATGGAAGGGCTTTCATGGTCATCACAGACCACAACCCTCTGAGTTGGCTGCAGAAGGTGTCAGGGGAGAATGCCAAGTTGCTGTGATGGAGCTTAGCTTTACAAGAATTTGAATTTACCATCCAGCACAAAAAGGGCAGTGAAAACAGCAATGCTGATGGACTTTCACGCCAGGACTATCCCTCTGAGACTGAATTCATTAATGGTGCCAGCAGTGCCCCACTCCCCGTTAGGGCCAGTGGGCCACAGGTCATACATTAAGAAGGGGAGGTGTAGAGGGAGAAAGGGGGTGGCCTGGTATTAAAGGGATTGCACCCCATTTGGCCATCCCCTGACCTCAACAGGGAGACAAGGGGTTAACTGGGCTGCGGTCCAGTAAGGTGATTTAACCCTTGTAATAACATGAAAATGTGTATTCCCCTGTTCCCATGCTTTATTGTTATATCGGGTTTAATCAGTGTCTGCATCACACACACACTGGGATCCATCCGGGAGTACAAGGGTTAATAGTTCTTTAGTGATTTTGTGTAATTTCCCCGCCTTTTCAGGCACCATTTTGCAGGGTCCCATAGGCCGCCATTGGAGCTCAATGCATTTCAATGGCGGATCTTGCTGTTTTAGTCCTGTTTCCTGTGAAGACCAGCAGGTGGAGTCCGAGAGGAGGAGCGGCGGTTTCCCATTGTAAGTCAATGGGCCCATTGACTTCAATGAAGATTCCTCGACGGTGCTTTCCAGGAACGAGTTGGCTGCCGTCCAAACCGCAAAACCGCAAAGCGGATACTTTTTCTAAAAAGAGCTTTGATCACTGTTAGTCAAGTTCAATGTTAAGTGGCGTGGGAATCTACAGTTCTAGGGCACCCAGAAATAAAATTCTTTTTGCCCCTAGTCCCTAGACCTCCCCCCACTCGACCACCACCGGGTCCCCATATCCTGGACCCCCGAGAAGGGTCGTGCCGAGAGAGCGGGTCACGCCATAGATTCCGATGGCGGCGGCAGAAACGGCTCAAGAAATTGACTAAGTGTAAAAAGCTGAAAACCATGAATCCATATCTCCGGTTCCGGAGGGTCCGGAGGGCCCGGAGGGCCAGGGTTTGGGGTACCTGTAGTCACTGTTCCGGCATGACTGCAGAACCACCCTTGACCCTCCCGGATCAACCTGACGGAGTATGGACCCCCTTGAAGGTTCGGGACTTTTCCCATAGACTCCAATGGTGGCCAATTTCCATTGACCGGCTATGGCTGAGAAACCCCATTGACTTCAACGGCGGTGATGCCCCATTGAAAGTCTATGGCGGCGGATTCCCATAGCTGTCAATGACGGCGGTTTGCCATTGAAAGTCTATGGCGGCGAAGCCCGTTGTTTTAAATGGGGATTTAGTGAAAAAACGTGATTTAATTTACAGCGAGTTTATTGTATTAAAATAGGAAACGGTTTAAGGTGTATTTGTGTAACTCCGGTTCCAAAGGTCCAAGCGGGCTGAAACTCGGACCATAGGGTGTCCCAGTTCCGGCATTGAGATCTGGGTAGTTTGGACCCACTGAACCCAACGGAATTGGATATTTTAATATGTTTGTGTTTTACTTATAACACTGTAACCCAAGGCAGGGATAAAACCCAGAGGAAATTCCTTTGCATACAAGGTAGCATATGGTCAGAGAGGCGACCCAATGTCTAGGACTTAAGTATTGATCAAAGGATTTTGTTACCCTCACTGTTTACCAGAGGGCGGAGACGACTCAAACGAGAGCAGTCTGTAAGTGTCACATTTAACACCTTACAACAACGAGTATCCTGCCAGAAATCTCATTTGGTAGACTGGCTGGCATTTCTGATGTAAATGTGGGGCTACAGAAATGAGACCCCAGGGTCCTAGTGCGCATGTCCTTACTAGCAGGGGGCATGGGTTAAAATGTATTCCCACGTTAAAGATTGGATACAGGTAATTGTTGCCCAATCACCTGTACTTAATGTTAAGGATAGAGTTACAAAAGATATATAAACTGTGATAATCCCTATATCCATAGTCTTCTATACCATCTGAATTGTTACCTGATTGCTGGAGAATTGCTACATGATACTTCTCATTCCCCAACGTAAGTGTACTTCTTGCCTGTTACTGTACTATATTGTGTGTTCACCTATTTAAGGAATAAATATACTTTATCATATCTAAGCCTCGTTCAGTTCAACCCAGTATTTGGTGTATTATTAATAGCCTGTCACAAAGCTCCCGTCACAAGGACATGTTGCTGTAAACAGTTATAACGTTTAATACCCCCCATGCTTGTTCTTGTTTTTATTCCCCTGATGTGTAAGATCACACACACAACCCACCCCGTACTCTTTTGGGTGATTTTGTTTTCCCTTTTTGAAGGCTTAGCTCCAAAACAAAGGAGCACTGCAGTGTTGAGCCGCTGGGCCACTGCCCACCCCCCTCATGTTCATTTAACCTGTGAGTGCGAGAGACTTGCACCCCGGGTTCCACTATGGCTGGTCCCCCCAAACAATGTTTGGAAGCCTGGGTCCTCGGTTTACCCCTCCCTCCTCTACCCTTCCCCTCCTCCAAGTTTTGTAAGCATTTGTCACTTTTATGGAATAATATGTATATCTCTCGTTGTATATGTTCCCATACCAGATTGTTTCTGAAGACGGAGGTACTGACCCTTCAACTATATGTAAGTTATCACTCTGTTCATTTGTATTACAGAATTCTGAACCACCACCATGCCAATTAATATAATATCCCAAAACACCAAGGGCTTAAACACCCCCCGAAAGAGACGTATTGCTCTCTTGGAAGCCAAAAGACTGGCAGGAGATATAATTTTGTTACAAGAGACTCATCTGAAAAAGGAGGACCAATCGCTGCTGTTCAGCAGTGCCTACCCTCTAGTCTACCACTCATCAGCTCCCACGAAAAAGAATGGTGTAGCTACACTCTTCCATAAAAATTTAAACTTCAAAGTAGACAAAATAAAAAGTGACCTCGCTGGGAGAATTCTAATTATTACAGGGTCACTGGACTCTACTGATATAACAATAGTCAACACTTATTGTGACGGTAACTTTGTGACAGGCTATTAATAATACACACAAAAATATATCTGGGTTGAACTGGACGAGGCTTAGATATGATAAAATATAATTTATTCCTTGAAAAAGGTGAACACACGAGATATACAAATAACAAACAAAATATGACACTTACTTGAAGGTTTGGACAAGAAAAGCCATCAGAATACAGGATGGGCCATTTCTTCCATAATTCAGGTTCAGATGTAGACATCATGACAATACATGAAGATCATGCATGAAGAACATGAGGGACAATGAGTAAGGGCTGATACTGGGTTAAATACCATTTCAAACCCATCTCTTAACCCTAGACGCCGACTTGGCTAGAAAAAATCTCTTTGAAGCAGATTTTGGCTTCCCTTGTAAGTGTGAAGTATCACACGTAAAAACACTCAGTTCCTTGGTTCCTGCCCCTAGTATAAACAATTAGGGCAGTTACCTTTTGAACACTGGGCTATACTAATTCTTTCAGGATGCTCTTCCTGCCCTATTAGCATAGCAGATGGGGTCTGCATTTTCAGAGCAGATCCAAAATCCCATTTACACTTTAAATAACTTCATAACTTCAGTTCAGTTTTAGTTACTGGCACGCGAGACATATTAATACATTCCGTCCCGCATGATGCTCCCAATGAGACTAAATATTACTGTGTAATACTAAAATTAAGAGAGATATTAATATCTGTCTCTTAGGACCTGCTAGACATCATGTGTCTGTAATCGTTATTTGCGGCTCGGTCCCCTGGTTACACATATGTAATTTTTAGCACGTTCAGCCGAGGACATCTCATAATATTCTTATATTTAATAAGGTCACTCATTTCTGTAGCCCCACTCCTAAATCAGGGGCGTCGGCCAGTCTACCAAATGGGGTGTCTGGCAGGATACTATGGTTTGTAAGTGTGAGTTATAACACTCACAAACCACTCCAGCTTCATGCAAACAGGTAGAGTGACTGAGCCTTTGATCAGGGGTCTGCTTCCTAAACATTTGGTCTCTCTCCTGACCATTTGCAGTCCTTAGTAGGCAGGCATCTTTGAGGGTAACTTAAACAAAGGGCTATTATCACTATTCAACTATTAACCCTTGCCCTCCCGCATCAATCCCAGTGTATGTGTTGGTGCAACACTGGAACAGAAACAATACATTTTTACAGGGGAATATACATTAGGATGCTGAAGCAAGGTAAAAACACATTACTGGACCACAGTCCAGTTAACCCCTTGCTTCCCAGGTGAGAGTAGAGGGGGGCCAAATGGGGTGTAACCCCTTTTATCCCGGGCCAAACCCTCTGTATCATGACACTTATGCCCCTAACGACAATCAAGAATCTTTCTTCCAAGAACTAAAAAGTTGAATCCTTTCTGTCCAGAAAGGCCTTTTAATTTTAGCAGGAGACTTAAATGCAATTATGGACCCAAATTTAGATAAATCACCCAGTCTCCCACCGCCACAAAAAATAGCTCCCTCTACTCGGGGTCTCGTATCTATGACAAAGGAGCTGTTGTTGGTAAACTCCTGAAGATTAGTAAATAACAAAGTAAAGGATTTCTCCTTTTTTTCTCACCTCCATAATAGCTATTCTCGAATTGACTATATCCTAATAGACCAACAAATTTGTGATAATATCTCCTCAGCACTAATTGCCCACTCTGCTTGGTCAGACCACTCTACACTTATAACCAGACGAGTAGGCCTCACTACCAAAAATATAACAAGGTCGTGGTCCTTGAATGAATCCCTACTATTGAACCCACAAAATCTCCAACTAATAGAAACAGATCTGACCCAATATTTTGAAATAAATAATACCCCAGAGGTTTCCTCTTTTACCCTTTTGGAAGCCCACAAATCAGTGATAAGAGGCAAACTGTTTGCCCTGGCTTCTCGAAAAAAAAAAAGAAAAAAAAAAACAAATTGAACTAGTAACACAAAAATTATTAGAGCTAGAATTTATTCACACGTCAAACCCCTCCCGGAAAAATTACAGGCAAATAATCTCAATGAGGGGCGAACTAAACCTTTTGTTAGTGTCAAACGCAGAAAGAGCTATAAGATGGACCCAACAGAAATATTATGAAAAATGTAATAAAGCAGATAGAATGTTGACACGTAAATTAAAGCAAAAACAAGCTAAAGCTAAAATTCATAACATCTATACTAAAAATGGCTCAGTATCTCACAACCCCAAAATTATAAGTGATGCATTAAGGGATTACTACACATCCCTTTACAATCTACCAGGCCCAGTGGGAGACTCGGCTAAAGATAAAAGAGCAATAAAGATTCGAAACTATCTAGCAGAATGCCAACTCCCCACTCTAGATCTGAACGATATCACAAACCTTGAAAAAACTATAGAGCCCCTGGAAATTATGGAAGCAATAAAATCCATGAAAATTGGGAAGGCCCTTGGTCCGGATGGATTTTCTAATCTTTATTATAAGAAATATTCCACAACTTTCCTCCCATTTCTTACCAAAGTATTCAATGAGATGCAACTAGGCCTTCCCCCTCCTAGAGATATGCTTCAAGCTACCATAGTGGTAATTTACAAAGAGGGGAAAGATCCTCTGTTGTGTTCTAGCTACAGACCTATTTCGCTGTTAAATACAGACCTAAAACTATAAGCTAAGATCCTGGCCAACAGATTAAATAGTGTCCTCCCTAAATTGGTTCATCCGGACCAGGTGGGGTTTTTCCTGGTCAGACAAGCCCTTGATAACACAAGGAGGACAGTGAACCTAATACACGTAGCAAATCTCACAAAGTGCCCATCTCTATTACTCTCTTTAGACGCAGAAAAAGCGTTTGATCGATTAGATTGGCATTTTATGTCGGCTACGCTTTCGCAGATGGGATTCACAGCAAAAAATTTAAATAGTATAAACACACTATACTCCACATCAACGGCCACTGTGAGGACGAATAGCTGTTTGTCTGACCCCTTTTCAATATTAAATGGAACTAGGCAGGGCTGTCCACTCTCACCTTTGTTGTTTTCCTTAGCCATAGAACCATTAGCATGCCAGATAAGGATGAACCCCAATATTGCGGGTATTTCTGTTGGCCAGGAATAATTCAAAATAGCTCTTTTTGCGGACGATATACTATTGACGCTTTCAAAACCTCTCACATCCCTCCCTAACCTTTTTCATGTTCTATCAGAATTCGGCTCACTTGCAGGTTATAAAATTAATCATTCCAAATCCATGGCCCTTAGTTTAAATCTCCCTAAAGGATTAGTAAAATTACTCCAACTAAATTTTGACGTTAAATGGAATACGAACCATATTAAATATCTACGGGTCCAATTAACAAAAAATTATTCAACTTTATACAACGCAAATTTTAAACCCTTTTTTGACCAGATAGTCAAGGACTTAGCAACTTGGAACCCATATATAATATCTCGGTTTGGGGGAATAACCACTATTAAAATTAATATTTTACCTCGACTCCTCTATCTCTTTCAAACTCTCCCGGTTAAAATCTGTCAGAAAGATCTAAATAATATTCAGAAGAAAATGTTGAAGTTTGTCTGGCAAAACAGGCGACCTAGAGTTCGCAAAGATATTCTTTATAAGTCCAAAGCAGAAGGAGGCTTAGCTCTTCCGAACTTACAAAACTACTATAGAGCAGCTCAATTAGGGCAACTTGTTAGCTGGCATTCAAACCCAACCAAAAGGAGGTGGGTCGAGATAGAGGATTTGATTTGTTCCCCATGCAAAATAAAAAATCTTCTCTGGCTCAATAAAAAGTCTAGACCACCCGAGAGTTTCAAGAACCCGGTGATATCCTTTGCCTGTAATCCCTGGGACTTCCTCAAATCCAAGTTTCAACTAACCGGTATCCCTTCCCTCATGCAAACCCTATTCTCAGACCCCTCCCTTCCTTTTTACACAGAAAACCCGCTCTCCTATACCTGGGTTCAAAAAGGACTCACGAGAGTCAAGGATATTTTCACTCAAGGGAAAGTCCCCCCATTCGCTTCTCTACATACGAATCATGATATCCCCTCTTCCGATTTTTTCAGATTTCTCCAGGTTAGGCATTATATCCAATCAGTCTACAAATCAAGTCAACCCCATGCTTTAACTCTGTTTGAGAACTGAGTTATTATCTCCAGATTATATCAAAATGTATCCTCTATCAAGAGCAATCAAACCCCCGATAACTATATGGTATCCTGGGAAAAAGATCTTAACGTCTGTATAGAACTCGATACTTGGAAAGACATCTGGGAAGCTGCCTCCAAAAATTCATTGTGCGTTGTAATTAAAGAGAATATTTACAAGTTAATATTCAGATGGTATATGACTCCTGCCAGGCTGCACTCTTTCCTCCCAGGGGTCTCCCCTCTGTGCTGGCGTGGTTGTGGTGAAGTGGGGAATATTCTGCATATATTCTGGTCATGTCCCAAAATCCAACAAACATGGACGGAAGTGTTCACCTTAATACACAAGATCCTAGAAATCACTGTCCCACATGACCCAGTATATATATTGCTAGGCAAGCCAATGGCCAATATTCCCCGAAAAAAAGCTAGAGTACTAGCCCAAATGTTAAATGCTACACAGTGTACAATTGCCAAAAATTGGAAACAACCTGCCCCCCATCCTTAAACCAAATAAATAACAAAATTTGGCATATAGTTTATATGGAAAAACTATCTGAACGGCTCTACCTCGCAATTCTCTAAGATTTGGGCTCCTTGGTTTCGCCATGCAGGTATATCCCCATATATAGATTAGAATACTTGGAACAGAGTGATACATGTGGTAATTAAATTGTTGTGTACAATGCTATATTGTTACAAATGCTACCCCTTCCCCCCCTGCCCGACCCCCCCTTTATCTGTTATATGTTTTGTTTATTTTTATTTCGTATGTACAAAAAAATGCTCAATAAAAATTTAAGTAATAAAGAATACATATGATAAATAATTGCGTAGTTATGGTTAAGAGGACTTTCATTACCAACAGTTTATACACTTGATTATGAACTGAGAATGTGTAAAACATTGCTGTTGTATTCAGCAGTCTTGATGGGAGGTGACCAGTTCACTCACATTTAAAGGATACTTAAATTACCATAAGGGAGCATCATCATCATATGGCCCTATTATTAATATAATATTTGAAAGTAGATCACAGTCCTAGTGTCTTTTATCAATTTAGCCCTGATCGCAAAAAGCACATGTTAGTGTCTGGCATATAGAAAGAAACCAGAAAGCATGCAAAAGGAAGCATATTTAAAGATGTAGCCTATTTGTAATTCATTTGCATGTCTGCCATGAGGCACTGCGTGCTATGCTGCTGTTTTTTTTCATAACTATCAAAGAATCTCTGGGACATAACATCCAAGTCACCCAAAAGGCAAAGGCATCTCCCTAAGAGAGGCACCGCAATATGACTTCACTGCCCCTGCCCACTACGCCAGCATGGATGGGGTTAACAGCATGAGGAAAGGAGACACTTCAAAGACCACCTGTAGTCCATCAGCTCCTCCCCCTGCATGTCTGACTGGGGTACAGTGTGCTATAACACCCAAGTCACCCCAAAGGTGTCGCCGTTTGCTGCTGTTACAGCTGCTCAATGTTTGGGTTGGGTAAAGTATTTCAGATGCATATTGAAGCATATCCATCTCGACACATTAGCTGCTTTCATAGTTCTACCTCTGCATAATCCTACTTACTTCTTCCCAAACTCCAACTCCTTCACATATCAAGCAACTGTCAGAAACACACCAACCTTCTCATCCCCCTGTACCTTATGTTTACACTTACTCTTCCTTATAGATTGTAAGCTCCTTGGGGCAGAGCCCTCTTTACATATTATAACAATCTATGTTTATGTTTGTTATTTTATTGTTTTGTTTGGTCCTCCAACCCTATTGTACTACGCTACTGAATAAATACATGTTGATGATAATAATAATCTCTTAAATTTCTATCGTTTAAGATCAAACAAAAGTATAGAAACATGTTTACAATTTAAAAAGGCAAGTCCCCGGTAGTCAAGGCAGCGGGCGCTATGGCGTGATCGCCGCCCACAACAGCACAGCCCTCTATGGGCAGGCCGCAGTTACTGTGTGTGTGGGCACACAAAGAGCTGTGATACGTACGTTGGCAGGGAAGACACACATTTTGTCTTCCCATGCTGCGACGTTGTCACGTGGCCGTGTGTAGCCAGTGATCAATGCCCCGTCATGGCTGCGCCCCCGGGCATGCCCCCCTCCCCTCTCCACTTAGATCTCCCCTACAGACAGCCGATCGCGGCTGTAGTCTCTGCACCTGCCACCAGGCGCACGTGCAGCAGGAAGAACTGGAGCCGTGGCCTAAATCATGCACTATGCAATGTAACAATAATTGTTTAAATGCAAAAATGTCAAATGTCTGGAAAATCCAAGAATTTCTTCCATTTTTAACTGTTCACCCTTAATACCTTTGCACTTTCACATTACAGCAGCAATCCCATGAGAAGACTATGCCAGTTTAATTATTTTAACTTTATTATCTTGCCCTCTCAATAAGACCTGATCTTTAAAAAAAAGGAAATTAAAATTACTGTTAAAAAACATAATTTTCCTAATCTCGCTTTAACCCGCCGCCTTTCCCAGTTAGGGTCTTATTCTGTATCTGCCGAAATGGCCATTAAGGGCTTTTCCAGTTGAACATCCTCTTTGAAATCTATCGGGATTTTTGACAGAAAACATCCCTTTTGGCATATAGAGTTTTACCCCCTTTATATTTCAAACTATTATATATCTTGACCAGAGCATCAGATTTAAAAAATAAAACCCCAATGATAATCACAGAAATTCCATAGTTCTTCCATGACAACCTTCTTGAATCAACAACAGTATTTTTTCTTAAATATCCAATAGGGTTTATATTATCCAATTCCATGTCTTTTGAAACAAAATGATTTATGAATTAGGCAAACAATGAGTAATTAAGATTCAGGGTATGTACAAAAGTAAATGAAAACCTGTTTTATCAGATAAATTAAAGGGGATAATTAGAATCAGGTGTTTAAATAATTAGGTAGATCATCAGTGGTGAATTTGGGAGGTCTCGCCCTTTACAAAGATCAGAAATTGTGTGAGTTTGGTTGTCACCATACAAGTGTGTGAAAACACGTCATGCCGCGATCAAAAGAAATCTCTGAGGACCTCAAAAAAACTATAGATGCTCATCAGTCTGAAAGGGTAACAAAACCATTTCTAAAGATTTGGGGCTCCACCAGTCCACTTTCAGACAGATATTCTACATATGGAGAAAGTTCAAGGCCACAGTAACTCTAGGAGCAGTCGTCCTACCAAAATCTCTCGAAGAACACACCAGCAAATCATCCCATCCAGCAAGTCACAAAGAACCCCAGAGAAACATCCAAGGATCTGCAGGCGACTCTCGCCTTGGCTAATGTGAGTTTTCATGACTCAACTCTCAGAAAAAGAATAAACAAGAATGGTGTTCATGGAAGGATTGCCAGGAAGAAGCCAATGCTCTCAAAAAATAACATTTATGCCCATCTGAAGTTTGACATAGAGCACATAGATGATCCACAAGACTTCTGGAACAATATTCTCTGGACAGATGAACCAAATGGTATAACTTTTTGGCCTCAATGAGAAACATTGTTTGGCGAAAACCAAACACTGCTTCCGAATAGAAGAACCTCATGCCAACAAGCATGGTGGTGGGAGTGTGATGGTGTGGGGATGCTTTGCTCCTCAGGACATGGGCAGCTTTCCATCATTGACAGAACCATGAAATCTACATTATATCATAAGATTCTAGAGGAAAATGTCAGGCCATCCGTTCGCGTGCTGAAGCAGAAGTGGGTCATGTAGCAAGACAATGATCCTAAACATACAGTACAGGTAGATCTTCAAAAGAATGGCTGTGGAAGAAAAAATGCCACATTTTAGAATGGCCTAGTCAAAATCGAGACCTAAACCCCATTGAAATATTGTAGCAGGACATTATAAGCATGCTGTCCATGCAAGGAAGCCCTCAAATGTCACTTAGTTGAAGCAGTTCTGTAAGGAGGAATGGGCCAAAATTTCTCAAAACCCAGCAGTTACAGAAAATGCTTAATTAAAGTAATTGCTGCTGAAGGGGGTGCTACCAGGTCCTGAATCTAAAGGTTCACAAACTTTTTCACACATGGATATTCAATGTTGAATAATTTGTGGATAAATAAATGTTGAAAAAGTATCATGTTTTAGTGTCATTTGTTTGATCAGGTTATCTTGATCTAATATTAGGACTTAGATTAAGATCTAATAACATTTTAGGTTTGAAATATGTGAAATATGTAAAAATCTGAAAGGGTTTTCGAGCTTTTTCTCACCACTGTATGTAGGATTACAGTCACATCAAATGTTTTGTCTGTGACTAGTTATTGAAAGCTCTTTTTCTCTTTGATGTCTAGATGGTTTCTAATAATGCACCTAGTAAGGCCACACTTAAAACATCCAGACGGTTTCTCCATAAGCCAATTATTGTTGCCATTTGCATTGTCATCTTTGAGCATTTTTGGGGGCCAATTCCAAGTTAAGACTCTTATCTTTAAATTAATTTTGGGGGTATGCTGGCAATATTTCTCCTAGACATGGGTCACATTGTAAAATGTTCCAATATTTTCTAAGGGCATTGGTAATTTGTGTGGCCGCTCCATGGTATCTTGTAATAAAATCAACACTGTGTCCTCATTATAGCCCTGATTTTTCTTCTTAATGGGTGTTATACCATCTACATGAGATTCTCCAAGAAGAGTGGCGCTATCCAGGTGTGAGACTCATACCACAGCATTACTGACCACATGTTGGTTATATTCACTTTTGATAAAACGTTCTTTAAATTCATTTGCACCAATAAGATAATCATTATCTCTCAAGCAGTTCCTGCGTATACTTTGGAACTGTCCGTATGGTATATTGTTTACCCAATTGGGATGATGGTTGCATTTAACATTAAGATAACCATTACATTTTACAGATTGTCTCAATGTTTTGGAATATACACTTCCCTCTCCAGAAAGAGTGGTAGATCTACGCATTCTTGTTCAGTCTTATTCCATGCAAAACATTTAATGAATTATATACTGCTAGTATCTATATTAATTTATAAAGTATTTTGATCATAGGTGAAGGATAACATTATTAATAGCTAATCACACTCATTTCCTGGGCTCATGTATTAACAGTATGGTATAGATCAGGGAAGCGCCACGTTTTTAGCCTGTGCCCCCCCCCCCCCCCCGCCTGCATACCTCCCGGCTCGCGGCCTCCCCCCCTGCTGCATCAAATGACGTAGCGTGATCATGTGACATCACGTTGCCATGGCAATGTGATGTCACGTGACCCCACGGCATCATTTGCCGCCGGTTACCATGCGATGCATCAACGAAGTTAAGGTAGGAGAAGCTGCAGAGGCCTCGCGTGGTCACCCCGGCCTTTAATTTAAATGCCTTGAGGGAGAGCGCGGGACCTTTGTAGCCACCGCACCCCCCGCTGGAAATTCTCCCACCCCCCCGGGGGCACGCCCACCACTTTGCGCACCCCTCTTATAGATGTAACATAACAATAGGATATAAAAATATTTTTCATGACCTGACAAGTAATATAACCACAGTAAGGATACAATGTACTCATGTAAATGACAGAAGGTTTCAGAAGTATATTTAGAGATTTGAGTGAAGAGGATGTGTATGTCTCTTAAAGCAGCAGTCCAAGCTGTCGGTATTGTTGTAATTGTATTTTGTTTCCCTTTTAATATGTGCATCAATACATTTCACACATTGATAAGTAATTAGCTAGGTTGCCGGTCAAGCCATTCTTCTGTGATCAATTGGTGAATATTTGGCTCAGGGGTTCACTAAATGTCTCTCTGTGCAGCAGAAGAGGACCAAAGATGCACAATTATATGGGGAATATTATGTGACCAGGCAGTCACTAGATACAATTAGTGCACTGTTAGAGAGAGGGCAGGGCTCAAAAAGGGGTGTGCCAGATTCTGTTTCAGAAGTGGAAGGGGATGTGACTTTGTAAATGGTTGCTATAGGAACAAAAATGCTTATTACATTATAATACATAAAAAATCTCATTAGTAGATAACTGATTTATTTAAAAAAAACACACATGTAGGATATTGCTTGGTCTGCAGCTTTAAAATAATTTCAGCAAGTCCTGTTTGTCTCACTCTGTGAGCACTTTTCATTGTACGTGTAAGGTAAATTTGTAATTAGTGAGATAACTGCCACCTGAGTCACTCAGTCTTTCAAGCTACACCAAGAGAAAGACCATATTTTAAGTATATTGATTTGTTTATGCTTTGTAAAGAAGAAAATTACACAGAGTTGAACATTAGTATTATTTGCAGGTAAGACTATTCTTTTTAAATTCATGTATCATTACTTGTTAATATTTGTCATGTATTTACATACATTAACATTATAGTGCTTTTAGACAAAAACTTACATCTCAGCACTAGGGTTATAATTTAAATGGTCTAAATCACACTGGGACAGTAGCATAACATAAGTGAGGCAGCAAACAGTAAGTTTCTTTGGAGAAAATATTATGTATGGATGTTTTTAAAATTACAATTAAGCCTCTGCATGCCACAGGGCCTGCAACATATATCAAGCTTACAGTATGTAGCAGGCACATGTGGCATGCACAAATGTATATGAAATAATTTATACAATATTTCAATCAATACTTACAATCAAAATAATCGCTGTTGAACTGTTCACAGACTTGGCTCCCACTCTCAGTGTTGTTCAGAACCAAAGCAGGTACACATGCAGCGATTATTGTTCAAAAAAAGGTTGGACATCTTTTTAGATGGGAAAGGTATACAGGGATATACCAAATAAGTATACATGGGAAGGATGTTGATCCAGGGATTAATCCGGGGATTAATCCGATTGCCAATTCTTGGAGTCAGGAAGGAATTAATTTTTCCCCTTAATGGGGTTTTTTGTTTGCCTTCCTCTGGATCAATAATTATAGATATAGAATAAAGTATCTGTTTTCTAAATTTAGCATAGGTTGAACTTGATGGACGTACGTCTTTTTTAAACCTCATCTACTATGTAACTATGTAACTATGTAACATGGAGCGTCATCCTTCAGATCTAAACCTATGTCCCCTAGAATATTATGAGTGATTGCTATGGAGAATGCAGCATGCCACTACAATATCTGCAACTTTCTCAGGGGAATATTTTAGCACACTATCTGATTTATCCAGACACCTGAAACAACTTTTTAATACTCCAAATGTCCGCTCAATGACACAGAGTGTGGATTTATGTGCCTCATTATAATTTTGCTGCGCTTGAGATACTGTATTTGCCACAGGAGTGAGAAGCCTAGACCGGCATCCATAGCCTGCGTCCCCTAAGAAATTAAACAAGTATGAGCGTTACATTATTCAGATGGTAATTTCATCTTGCACTGCTAGAGGGGTCTGCAATGAATTGCAGTACAATGTCCTGTTTGCCCCTTTTACTTTACTTAATTATGTAATCCTTACCTAAAAGCCACCCATCCCTCATTGTGCCTATTTCAAAATCCTCAAAGATATATGACTGAAGCAGAGTCATGATATGACCCCGGAAAATCTGTATTCAGAATGCACATTTGCGCATAGTACACAGTCGGCACATTCAGGGAGTTTTATTGTCTGCGATTGCAAAAGAATCTCCTTTTCACAAAATGGTGCTAGCGCAACATGGGTGCAATCTATTGTACCCTAACATTTGATAGCCCCACAAGGCAGTAAAAGGTCATGCCACTCTGTTCTCTGACTAGGAAACAATATGTATCTATTGGTGTAAACAATGCGAGCATGTAGTTTACGTTAATTCGCAGAGGCAAAACTAATGAATAAGCAGAGTAACTTGACTAAACCAGGTCCAGTCGATCAGGGGACCTACAGTAAGTCTTCCCTCAGCTCATCATAATGAGATAGTATAGCACCACTGCTCAAATGGTATCTCTGTAAAACGTCCTCCTCAGTGAGCACTGCCAGGGTCCTCGTCTCCCTAAACATAGTGGGCCTTAGCTGTTTCTTTCTGCCAGACTCTGTATACAGTACTCTCAGCCTCTCCCTATCCTGTCACTCCCCACTCCCTGTCTTCTTCAAATTGTTCCCCCTCTTATGTGCTCTCCCTCCACCAGCAACTGCTATAAGGCATCCATTTTAGTCTTGTGCCTTCATCAGAATCAAGAAAAAAAAAGAGAAATGGCCCTTTACTGATCTTGCATTCACTGAAAACCAACAACAATTTGTCCCATTCGCAAGCAGGAACCAAGATGGAAGTATCAATATGGTTGTTTAATTCTTTCATTTGTAATCTAGACCTGTCAATGATAGTTAAATGGTAATATTAACACAGCAAAAAGAGAATTTGAAGCTTTCGTAAAAATAATTTAAAATGATGTTACCTACTAGTTATATGTTTCAAATAGTTTTTATTGTTTTTTTTTTTAGTTCCATGAAATGATAATAACTGTTACAATAATAACATAATAGAACAGGACATATAAGAACATAAAAAGCATAAAGACATAAATCAATCCTAGCAGATGATAACAAAAAAATGATATGGTATCATTCATTTCAGGGCAATACTCTACAGTACACTCTAATACACTGCATTTCACATTAATAGACACAAAAGAATAAAGAAGAAGAGGAGGAGGAGGGGTGGTGATGGGGGGGGGGGGGGATTACCTATTAGTTATAACAATAAGAAACCATGACACTTGAAATCAGCAAAACGTTCACCCTAATTAGATTGGGATCCAAGGAGAAAAGTGATGAGATTATCATCGCAAAATTATAATAACTACAGAGACAATGGTTACACAATACAATAGTTTGGTTTATAAAGTCTGCAAGTTTTCCTTAAGGGAAATCTTTTTGCCAACTAGTTTGTCCCCTTTTCCTGTATTTGCTACGCAAGCATTCACTCTGCGAGATTTATGATCTTTAATTGGAATATCTTACCCCTAAAAAATTTCCTTGTATCAAAATCAAGCATTTTTAAAATGTATTGAAAATATTTTAATACATTTTTTTTAACCTTTTCTATAAGTTTGGTCATTTATTTATTTTTTAATTTTTAAATGTGCCATGAAAATATAATGTATTTAATGTTACTTTTGTAACATTTTTTTTTTAACTTAATCTAACTTTTACGTTAGAGTATGTTTAATACGATTCAACCTACTAATCTCTCTCAACTCTACACTACCGACACACTTTATTAAAGTGTGGCCGGTACCGCAAGCCGGGAGATTTCCCGGCTTGCTAGTGGCCGCCCCTCGGCGTGCCGCGCGTCATAGACGCGCGGTCACGCGTCTTCGGGAGCGTGCGCCCCCTGCACGCGCGTCCAGGGGCTCCCCGAGGGAGCCCTGGTGTCCCGCGATCTGCGGGACGGCGGCAGGGGGTTCCGGGGGACCCGGCGGACCCGGCAGCGGTAGGGAGAGCGCCCCGATCGGAGGGCGCTCTTCCGCTGCTTCGGCGCGCGCCCGTCACTCTCGGGCGCGCGCCAGGCTACTGCTGCGGCCAAGAACGGGCAAATGCTCGAATAAACTTGGCCGCAGCAGTAATAACCTATGAAGAAGCATCACAAATTTCATTTTTGGTGTTAAATTGAAGGGAGGAAATAATACATTGTATCTCACATGAGTGCATCTAAATAGTACCCTTTGTTGTCCTATTGTGTGCCTTAATTGTCAAAAAATGGTTTAATCAGATATATGGGGCAAAAAAATGGGATGTGCATGACACACAGATGTAAATCGTATGTTCAAAATAAATTGTACGTGTGTGAGAAAAAAAGTAGTTGAACCTGCACCAATATTGTTTGCCAAGTTAAACCGAGGGTAAATCCTAAAAACTATTTTGTTTTTATTGTTTGAAATGTAAAACCCTTCTTATGCTGCTGTATGTATGGTCTTAAAGATTTGTTTGACACAGCACAGATGTTTCATTATATATGTTAACAAAATGTATTATTTTCCCAGTATGGCTATAATAAAATAAAGTAATATTTGATATTTTCTAATAATTGTAAAAAAAACCTACACATAATTCTGTTTCAATCAATTGTACCAATCAGGTATGCAACACAACGCAATGCATCAAACGTCATTTCAGACAATGAACTATGCATACAATTTAAGAAGTCACATAGGGCCATCAAGCATACCACACACATGTTATTCACATTTGTATTACTTTTTATCAATACAATTTTGATGAACAAATACTTTGCTGAGATCCTGTTAGTACGTAGTCCCCTATATCAGCTTCAGAGGGGCTAAATAAATGTTCATTAATCAGTTTTAGGCAAAATGAACTGAAAGTTGTTGTGTCTCCTTCCTTTAGGTCTGAGTAGAAGATCACAGTATCCTCTCTTTAATGGCCGGGGTATGCACATCAGTCAATCCCACAAAGAGCTAAATTTGGAAAATGGTATACTAGGAATAAACAAAGCTATAAAAAAAAGGTGAGCCTTTGTGTCAGGCAGCCTGCCACAGAGCAATCTTGTTTCTAAACATAGTAGCTATTTTAGCCCCCCCACCCCCCTTTTCTGCCCTCCAGGCAGAGAAGACAATTATTGCCAAAACAAATAAGCTAGTGTCTCCCTACCTAAGGCACTTACCAAACACTTAGTCTAGGACCTTGCACCACTACTTAAAAAGCACTGTTTCATTGGAACTGTAACTCTGTATTCAATGAGCAGCAGATGGATGTCAACTGATTTTGATGGATTTCTTTTTAAGTAAGGACTGCAAAAACCTAGCGGTGTCTGCTCATGGCTCCAGTTTTGTAATTATTATTTGTTAAATATGTTTAGGAGCAATCAACCCACTTTAAATGATCCCTTAATTGCAAACAAATACATTGCAAGAAAAACGGATGTGCTCCAAGTTTGTTTTCATTGAAAAGACCTCTTTAAAAAACAAAACAAAATGGTGATAATGTTATAATACATAATATATATTTTTTATTTTTTTTATGTGTGCGTTGCTTTTAAGTAGAAATACAAATAAAATACAAATGTGAAAAAATAAGGAGTGGTTTCCCTTTTCCAGAACCATATGAGGGCCTTATGGTATATCCTGAAATATAGAATACTTGGCAACAAAAATAATTTACACTTTCACTGCCAGAGTGCCCTGCAATGAAGAGGTTTAAGCATTGTGTTTTGTTACCAGAGATTCATTTTCAACTGATGTTTGAGCACTAAGATACTGAACAAGGTCACTGAGTCAATAAATCTACCGCCCTTATTTGCATTTTTTGTAACAATTATATTATTAAGTAAAGCAAAGACAGTGCCAGAATTATCTAATTACGTTGAGCATTCTGTCAGAACTCAGCTCTTCTTTTGATACGTAGAAATCATAAACATTTTCAGAGATGGCAAATAAGCCATAAAAACATTGGAGTATATGTATCAGAAAATAGGGTATATGTATTTGACAATGGGGCATATGTATCAAACAATTTGGTATATGTATTAGACAATGGGGCATATGTATCAGACAATCGAGAATGTGTATCAAGGCAAAAGAGGAACAATTCTGGGGCAAAAAAATGCACAGCATGTACAGTATCAAATGAAAAAAATGCTATTGATTTCAATGGGACTTTGACACATGCTTCCATTTATTTTAACCCAGAATTGCTCCACTTCTGCTTTTATACAGTACATATGCCATATTGTCTGATACATGTACCCCATTGTCTGAGACATACTGTTCTGTATGCCTCATTGTCTGATACATATACCCCATTATCTAAAACATACTGTATGCCTCATTGTCTGATACATATACCCCATTATCTAAAACATACTGTATGCCGCATTGTCTGATACATATACCCCATTATCTAAAACATACTGTATGCCTCATTGTCTGATACATATGTAGCAGGGTCCCCCCTGGTCCCCCTTACCCTCCCGGCGGCATCGAAGGCAGGGCGCCTCCATCTTGGTTGTGTAGCGGAGGTTCGCACATGCGCAGTAGCGACGCGGTGGCCATTTTGTAAAGGAGAAGTGGCAGCAGAGGGGATCCGTAGCGCAGGGATGGCCCACAATCGCGGATGTGCAGTTAGGGCGATGTGGCGGCCATTACAGGGTTGCGCAGGCTCAGCGGAGAGTAGCGGTGGACATTACAGATCGCGCACGCAGCCCCAATAGGAAAGAGGTCCTGAGTGGACTACATCTCCCAGCAGCATCTGGGAACTGCTCTTTCAACCAGATCACATGCAGACAAATAGCCACTAAGGTTTACAGATTCTCATGCTGCATGTGGAAACATTGTTGTGGGCTGAGTGAGGAAGCAGACAGTGAAGCACATGAGTCAGTGAGACTGAGGAGACAGAGGGGGAAGGAAGGGGGGCAGAGATCTGCGAGCCAGAAGTATGATGAGAAGTAGTGTAGAGAATGACGCTCAATATCCGTGTGTACACAAAATCATCTTTGAAAATTGAGAAGATAATTCAAAATAGGAACACTATGATCTGTTCATAAGCTCATATAGATAATATAGATTTAAGGGAGGGCAAAATAAAGACCTACTGTAGCGGTCAGTCAGCCCGACTGGTCAAAGATGCACATCCCTCTTAAAATATAAACATCCCCAATATAGGGTCAAAGGTAATAGTATAAGGGGAATTGCCCATTACCTGCCCTTGGGGGTATACTGAAGTCCAGAACGCCAATAATAGTTAGTGGTTCCTCTGCGTGCAATCCTGAAGTGTAGAAGCAACAATAGAAGAGTAGAGCAAAGGTGCACTGCAACTGGAAAAAATCCTGAAGAAACAAATATCACGGGCAAACTCCAAAAATAAAACTGAGGAAGTTTAATATATAGAATCACAGGTGCGTTTGTCATGTTCATCTCCTTGTGAGTCTATATATTAAATATCCTCAGTTTTATTTTTGGAATTTGCCCGTGATATTTGTTTCTGCTGGATTTTTTCCAGTTGCAGTGTACCTTTGCTCTACTCTTCTATCTAGGCCAGAAGTACCCCGGGCTAGCGTTGAGGCCCAGACTTCCCCACTAGTGAGGGTGGGTGTTCATAGGGACAGGCCCTTAGGTAAGGACCCTGTGGCCCTTTAGCTGTGTGCTAGGCAGGGAGAGAGAGAGACCCTGTGTAGTTCCTTAGTGCAGGGAGAGAGAGAGAGACCCTGCTGCAGTTGTGTAGTGCAGGGACTCAGTACAGTGTCTGCTGCTGCATGTTCCTGTATGCTGTGTTGCTGATCCAGAGACTGTCCTTATGGTGGGACGTCCGGCTGGACCTCATCCCACACGGAGGTACAGATCAGCGCTGGACCAAGCGGCTCCGGTAGACCCTTTGCGAAGACACCCAGGTGCCGAAGCACCTGGGCAGGTATATACACCCTTCCACACGTGCACCAACGTTACCTTGCTCCTCACATGTGACAGGCCTGTTCACACATTTGGGGTTTGGGTGTGGGACAGTGGACACAGTGTGGGGACACGGTGGAGGGTTGCGCCCTGCGTTGGCGCTTTGGGTAGTTGTGCCATCAGTATTATAGAGTGATAAGAAGTTATAGAGTGATAAGAGTATTCATATTGTTACAGTAAAGACCGTTGCTATTTTACATCAAGTGTATGTGTTAATTTGATGCTTCCTTTGAGGAACAACTCCCGCTCTGCTGGGAGCCATCACAGGTGGAGGCGCTACACCATATAGTATTGTTCCAGAGGATACACCCCAGGCTCTCACTGGCGGATGCTCAGACCACCTGTGAGCCTAACAGGTAAAGCACCACACCTGGTAATACATATAGATTCTCCTCATATGCACACTATATGCGATTGAGGGGGGAATATGGGTTACACATATACCCCATTATCTAAAACATACTGTATGCCTCATTGTCTGATATATACGCCCCATTGTCTGATACATATACCCCATTAGCTGAGACATACTGTATGCCTCATTGTCTGATATATACAGTATGCCCCATTGTCTGATACATATACCCCATTAGCTGAGACATACTGTATGCCTCATTGTCTGATATATATGCCCCATTGTCTGATACATATGCCCCATTTATTTATATAGAACCAACCATGTATGTACTGTAGTGTTTTAAAGAACAGGCAATTGAATATTAAAAATATGAAAACCCTATGCAGTAATCTGAGCAAACAAACCTAAATGGCACGTTGAAGACATAAAAGCCTGGTGCCGTTGTATTATCTTATTTTGATATTTCTGGGTACCCAACCAAAATGCTAAAAGGAAATACATAATATACATACAATATTAGTTATTTGATGGTCGTTGAGGTACTTTGATTGAAACTCTTTGGTGAAATATCAATTCTATAATAATTATAATACTTTATTTTACTTTTTCTAAGCACATAGTGGCGTATATGTGTTAACCTGAAAAACAATTCATCTCAGTAAAAAAAAAGGCTTCTTACTTGTCAAATTATTTCAACGTTTTAGTGCATTAAACATATTTTCTTTACAATTTCAAATAACTCACAGAAAAACTTTGTGACCTTATACTGATGTCTATATAAATGAATTTGTTATGGTTCACAATCATAAACTACTAATCACATCTGCAAACCCAATAAAACTGATTTATGGCTCATCACTCAATAAATCAGTCATGACTTAAATAATATATATATGAGTTTCTAAGTGATTTGACTGAAGCAGATTTAAAATCAAAATATTCCTAATATTCAGCTTTTTGAGTTACATTAGCCTTCACTTGGAAGTGCCGTGATAAAATTAGGGATAAAGCTATAAAGATGGGGAGTAATCCTAGTGCTCCTATTACTGTATTAGCAGTACCAGCATAAAGTGAAATTGACATGCTTATATATTGTATAATGGAAAGAAGAAAAAAACACTATCTTGCCACCACCACCATCATCATCGTCTGCTTCAGAAAGGGTACATACTGTTATGCAACAGCAGCCAATGGCGCATCATTTGTCATCCTCATCACCATAATCATCATCATCATCATCAAAAATCCATTGCCCTGGTAGTGGTTCTAGGGTGAGAGGCATGAAAATATTAGCCTCAGAAAAAGCAGCACACTGCTAAACTTTCCCGTTTAACCCCTATATTTGACAACCCGGATTTTCCACCGAGTTGCTCCCAAAAATTTGGCGCAAAATTAAGATAAATAAATATCAAAACAGCAAATGATTTGAAAATGGAAGAGAAGATCCTATCATATGAGGAGCTCAAAAAGAAATACCAAATACTAGATCTGCAACCTTTCTGTTACCTGCAGATTAGACATTTTCTATTCACAATCTCACAAAAAGTAGGTTTTTCTAAGTTAACAAAATTTGAACAAATTTGTAAACAAGGCACTTATCAAAGAGGATTGATTTCAGGGATATACACGGAAATAACATCGTCAACAAAGATCCAAGAACATAATTATATGTTGAAATGGGCAGCAGACCTTAAAATAGAAATAGACAAAGATGACTGGGAGGAGATTTGGGAATCGGCAACTAAAACATCAATTTGTACTAAAATAAAGGAGAACGTATGTAAAAATCTATTTCATTGGTACTTAAACCCAGGTAGGCTGAGCCATATCTTCCCAGGTACTCCAGACCTATGTTGGAGAGGGTGTGACCTGAGAGGAGATATGGTACATATATGGTGAACTTGTCCACAGATCCAGAAATTCTGGATTATGGTTCAGGATATGATCCAAGAGATCACGGAATTGAGAGTAGCGTTGGATCCAATGAACTTCTTGCTGGCTAAACCAATAGATATCTTTCAGACTCACATGAGCAAACTAATCACCTTTATCCTACTGTAACTGCAGCACGCTGCTCTATAGCTGCATCTTGGAAAAAAATAAATGCTCCATCAAAGCGTACAGTAATTAAAAGGATAAACAAAATTTGGTTAATGGAGAAATTATCAGCTCAACCAAAAAATTGATCAATTCTATAAAATATGGGAATTATGGCCACATAACTAAGAAAAAACCTGAGAAAAGATGTACTGAGTATTTAGAAATATCATTATAAAAATGAATATATCATTTGAGTCGTGGAGGGATGGGACTTCCTCCCTCTTCTCCATCTGAAATCTCTTTATCACCCATTACGAACAGCCATATCCCCCCTCCATACTTCATTCTTTCCTTTCCTCCCCCCAATTCATTTACTTTTTCCTACTTCCTACACCTTCTCCCCTTCTTTCTTCTATCTCTTCTCTCAATCTATCATCTTCTATCTATATAAAAAAAGAGGGATTGTATTAATTGAGTGTTATGTATTAAAGGTTATACATTCACTACTATATATAGTGAATTTTTTTCTGTTATATATATTTTGTACATTCATTTTTGTTTATATATATTTTATCATTATATACACTGAAATAATAGAAATGTATATGTTTATGATACCCTTTTAACTAAAATGATGGAAAAAAAAGAAAGAAAAAGCAGCACACAATATTATACAACATGTAACTGTTGAGCTGGAGGAGTATCATGATGATAATGATAAGAAATATGTTTAAAATGGTGTGTGTGCAGCAGAGATAGCTCAAGGGGTCTCGAGAATGAGAGCTTCTAGAATACTGCTTAGGCCAGAAGCAGCAGGAATACCTAGGTCTACTCATGGCAGCTCACACTCTGTTCCTTGAAGTACTCCAAAATCAAGAGGGTCTGGATGAGGATCAAGTCACCAGGATTCATCTGGGTCCTTATAGGCACATGACCCTTCATCATAAGGCTACATGGCAAAGAAGAGAGAAGAGCGCATGTTGAGAATTGCTCAATTACTTGTATTAGTTGATCAGGTAATCAGGAGGTTCTAAAGGTAATCATCATAATGAAGATATACTTGGTAGTAATAGTGTTAATGATTGAGGATGTTGGGTTTATTCCAGCATGGCAAGCTGCTACAACCATGGGGCATCATATTCAGAAGGCAAAGGGGCCTTCTGGCATGATTATGCAAACACATAATGGACCAAATATATATATATATAGACACCAATACACACACCCAACTGTTTTAAGAATTTCAATAGGGTGTGCACGTACCATCTCACACACGGCATGGTCCATTTGTTGAATATCAAAGAGGCCAAAATGCCAGCAGTTAATATGCTGCCCTTTCGCTTTGTAGAGGGCAAGTTCTTTAGGGAGTTCCTAAACTATGTTGAGCCTCTCTGGAAAATATTCAACAGGCCCTATTTTTCCACTAATGCTGTTCCCCACCCTTACCAAGAGGCTGTAAAAGCAGTGGGATGGGCTCTTGACAGTTCATACAGTGAAATGGTCCACCTCAAAACAGACGTGGATTAGTGGACATGGCGGAGGGTACAACATGACTGTTATTGCCCATTGGATATGCTTTCCTCCCTCATGTTAAAGGTGCTGGTAGTGCTACTAATGCTAATTGCTAAAAGTCAGGGAGTCAGCAGCACCAGCACTTATTGGAGGCCTGGCTGCTATGATATGTATGCAGGGTTTTATCAGAAGGTATCATATTCTTTTAAAATTAGAGTATGTTATTGAGCGTTGGCTTTTTCTGGAGCCTGGAGGTTGAGCTAGAACCTCTTGATTCAGGTTCCCTGATTTGCCCATATATTCAACTTGATAGTTAACCTTTTCTTAGAGCAGTGTGAGTAAGTGCCGAAAACATTATCAGCAGCTCAACAATTCTGTGCCCATTTTAGCCACTCCTACCCAGCTTGTAATGCCACCTGTCACCTGCAGCAGTGTAACAACCTGCCACACCACAAGCTTAGTCAATCGACGGAATTCAACCTTGTATATGCGCAATGAGCTCTATAAGCAGGGCAGTGCCTGACTACATCAAGGCATGGAGAAATCCAATATCATACAGTACATGTACAGAACACTGTTTTGTGTGACTATAGTAGCAGGGTCTAGTGTGAGCAATTGAATAGGGATGTGCAAATAATAGCATGTTCTTGTATAGCGCTGCTTGTTTTTTACGTGGCGCTTTACAGAGACATATTGCACGCACAGGTCCCTGCCCCGTAGAGTTTAAAATCTGTTTTTGGTGCCTGAGGCACAGGGAGATAAAGTGACTTGCCCAAGGTCAAATAGAGTTCTTCTATTCTTTTTTGTTGTTCTTGTCGAAGGGATACTTCGTACTGATATACTGATAGATGTCGGAGATTGAAAGCATCTTATCTGAACTTTCCTGAATGGCAAAAAAATGATAGCCACATAGTTATAAAGTGGTTTCTCTTCTGCCAAGTTGTAATGGTCCAAGTCAAAACCTCAAGCTTATTTTGATTAAAATATGTAATGTACAGTAAAAAGTTGCCTAGCCCAATGCCATTTTGTTTAAAAGTAGACATTTCAAGTGACATTGTTACATTGTATCTTGTATGGAAACACATGTGAAGGTTTGGCAGGTATAAGCAAAGATATTCAGTGCTCTTACCGCTAAGCAACTTTTCAGTTCATTTTAAATGATCCCTATCTCCCTTACACTTTAAAAAAAAAAGACCTGCATCATGGTTTAATCTTAATAATAAAGTATTTCTCAAAATTTCTAGTGACATTGTATATTGTTTGGAAACGTGTTAAGTTTTTGTGCTGTTCACTGCATGCATGGACAAAAATATTCAGTGCGCCTTCTGGTGGATACAATATTCAATTGCAATTATATAAATAACCCCCACAAATAATTCTGCTGGCTGCCCACAGCCGGCTACTGGTCGGCTCACAGTGAACAAATTGTTGACACAATGAACAAAGTGTTGCCGTGGCTGGAATCTCGCGTCTTGTCATGGTTCCCGAAAACAGCAAGTCATAATACATTTGTACAGGATGTTAAATCTGTCCCAATGTCACTAGCTTTTGAGATGGAAATGCAGATGCAGCGCTATAGTCGGTCGGGTGCTGCGAGAATTGTCTGGTCAACAGTGTGCAATGCCTTAACTTATCACGGCGCACCGCATAGCAGTCGGTAATGGCCCATCAAGATTAAAAAAGTGGGGGTCCCTGCATCTGAATGGGACTCCCGCTGTGTGAATCCTACTGGGCTGCACCTGTCTGTAAGAGACGCGCAGTGACTGAATCAGTCACGCTCCCTGCGTGCCTCTAACAGGTAGAATTACAGTTTTTGATTAAATTAGTTCCAAATGAAATTAACAGACTGGCTGGGTGACTGAGCTGCCATGAATGCCATCTTTCCAAATGCCAATGGTATAGATGTTATCACCTTTACCAGCAACAACTAGTGTCCTCTATCGCCATCATCATCATCGCCAGTTGCAAACTTGCCAGTCACATGATTAACATTCTTATCCTTTTTTACATTCTAAGGGAGACCAAACAAGCCACTACAAGTATATCATTGACACCACCAGCCACAAACATGAACATCTATGTTGGAAGCATAGTGCTTGGCTTGTTGAGTATATGTCATAACTGCACCATCTGTTATGTATGGGTGGGATGGAGGGCCCAAGGAGAACTGTGTTTTTTGTGTTACTGGTGTAGTGAGAAAATCAGTGATGAGGTCAAAGTCTGACTGAGACAAGTTAAACTGCTGCTGATTTACTTACAGTTGTTGCCACTAGTGCCATCCTTCCTATGGCATGAACGTTATCACCATCAACAACAAATATTGTTCACCGCCATCACCCTTAACATCTTTCTTGCCAGAGGCATCATTTATAAAACAAATTTTACCATTCCGAGTTCTTAAAACTCTGTGACACCCATGCTCCACTGCGCAGAATAAGAGTATGGGGGCCCACCTTCCAAGGGTTACCACTGACCTTATAGCGCTCTAACATTTCAGGGATGCCTTGTGGAAAGGCTACAAAGGATCTTAATAACTACAGATGTCTGCGAAATATGTGCAGAAGGCAAACAAGACATGCAAAAGTACAATATTACTCTGACAATCTTCACCAGAATACATCAAACCCAGCTAACTTCTGGAAGGTCATCAACAATATATTCCAGCCTTCTAACCATCAATAACCAAGTAATATCACTATGGAGGATATTACTCGGACAAATCCCAGTGATATTGCAAATGCATTCAATGATTATTTTGTGGGGTGTGCTACTAACTTTTTAGCGAAACAAAACCCAAACCACAAACATGAACCTCATTCTGAGAGTACCCCTAAAACCCCAACCTCTCCCAACACTGTTCACAATTTTCAATTTATCCTAATATCCGAAGAGGCGATTACACAAGCGCTCCTCAAATTAAAACTAAGCAGCCAATGTGGACCTTACTGCAATCTAAGTTCCTAAGAATTGGTGCCCCAGCAATTGCCAAACCAATTGCTTACATAGTCAACTCTATTCTGTCTGCAGGCCATATCCCTAAGACCTGGAAAACTGCCAGAGTTGTCCCAATCTTCAAAAGTGGGGACAAAACACTGTCTCAAACTACAGGCCAATCTCTCTTCTCCCAATACTATCCAAAGTCATGGAAAAAATGTGTTCACTCCCAATTAAGCGATTACTATACCAAGACAAATTTCCCTAGCCAATTCCAATCTGGCTTTCACCCCAAACACTCATTGGTAACTACTGAGCCATGCTAAAAGGTTGCAATGAAATCCTGTGTGGAATGGAACTGGGACAACTCATTGGTGCAATATTGCTAGATTTTGCAAAGGCTTTTGATACTGTTGATCATGTTATCTTGCTTAGCAAACTCCAGTGATCTGGAATAGAGAAGTATGCATTAAACTGGTTTCATTCCTATCTATCAGGTAGATCCCAACATGTGTCTATCTCAGGCTCTAACTCCAACTCCTTGGATATCACTTGTGGGGTCCCGTAAGGCTCTGTTCTGGGGCCCCTACTCTTCTGAGTGTTCATCAATGATCTTCCTACAGCTTCTAAGAGAGCTTCAATACACATGTATGCAGATGACACAAACTTATATGCACACAGCTCTAGCTTCTCCGACCTTGAACACATACTTCAATCTCACTTTTAGAGACTTGAAAATTGGATTTCCCAAAACCAACTGTTTTTAAACACTGCAAGACTATAACAATGGTATTTGGGACTAAGGCTACATTTTGAAAGCATCCAATGACTGAGCTCCAGATCAGAACCAACGCTAATACCACTCTAACTCCTGTTACTAGTTTTAAATACTTGGGTATATGGTTTGACTCCCATTTAACATTCGGGATGCACATTGATACCCTGACATCTAAAACCTATGCCAAACTATGTGTACTTTACAGGAACAAATCCTCCCTAAGTCTGTTGGTCAGAAAGCATATCGCACAGCAGATTCTAATGCCAATTATCAACTATGGGGACATAGTATATGGCTTGGCACCCCAAACCCACCTTAGCAAACTTGATACCTTTTACAATTCAATATGCCGTTTTGTTCTCCAATGCAACTAAACACACATCACTACGAAATGCTCAAAGAACTAGATTGATCATCACTTGAGTTTAGGCGCAAAGTTCATCTTTCCTGTCTTGCCTTCAAATACATTCTGGGCAAGCTAACCGTCTATTTGAAAAAGCTCCTCACCCCTACCACATGCAGCACTTATCATCTGAGATCAGACTCCAAAAGACTGTTCATGGTCCCAAGGTTCAGCAAAGTATCCGGTCGCTCCTCCTTCTCTTACTGTGCACCCCAAAACTGGAATAACCTACCAGAGACTCTCACATCCACCACCAGTTTAAGTTCTTTCAAAACTAAAGCTGTCTCATTTTAATCTGGTCTGTAACTGTTACATACGCTCTAATATATATTATCTCTAACTGTGCATGCAATGTCTTGAATATAATGTATACCCTGTTCACTTATGTAGCTATGCATTTGTAACCATGTATTTTGTCGGGTAACAAAGAAGCACCTAAGAGTGTTCAAGCAAACAATACTAAATTTATTACAAGATATAGTAGTCAATCAAATAAAGTGGTACAAATACTAAATAAACATTGGAATGTGCTCTTCTGTGTTCCGCATCTGAAAAACCAGTTAACAAAATCTGCCCAAGTCGTGTTCCGAAAAGGGAAAAACATTAAAAATACACTAGCACCGAGCAGACTGAAACAACTGGATATCCCAGGGCTTAAATATAGCATGCCCAAGGGAAATTTTCAATGTGGTAGAACAAGATGTTTAATGTGTAGGCATATTGTATTGGGTAATTCTTTTATCTCACATACAAATGGCTCTGTACACAATATTAATAGTCTCATTAATAGCCACACTACACATGTAATATATGCTCTATCCTGTCCTTGCCATATACAGTACATAGGACGTACTAAGCAACCTTTTAGTTTTCGGTTCTTGGAACATCATAGAGTACTCACCAAGGGAGTGCTTACACAGTATCCCAAGGCACTTTGCCCAGGTTCACTCTAAAGATACATGTAGACTTAGGCTATGGCCCCGCTGCCTCAGACAACGCACCCGCACTGCAGACAGGCGGCGCGTGGAGAGGCACTTGGGGCCTTTTCCAGTCCAAAGGGACAATTTTTGCGAGCGGGGGGTGTGTGGCCAAAACGGGTGGGGAGGCGTGGCCATGACGTGAGGGGGCAGGACCGCCCATCAGCCGTTCAGCCCCTCAACTCCTCAGCCCCTCAGCCCCTCAACCGCTGAGCCCCTCAACTCCTCAGCCCCTCAACTCCTCACACACAAACACGCACTCGGGTACACACACAGACAGGCACACACAGACAGGCACTCAGGCACACACATACACACACACAGCCAGGCACTCACAAATGCACACGGGGGGTGGGGGTGAATCAGAGCAGCGGGGGAATCGGAGCAGGGGGGGAATCAGAAGGGGGACCCCCCCAAGAGGATAGAGTCTGTGGGAGGGAGCAGGGGGGACTTCCTTGGTGCTGCAGAGTTTATTTAAAATCGCTGCTTTCCCTCCACACTCTCCTCCTCGTTCCCCGAAGCCTCCCCTCCTCATTGGCTCACAGCCACACCACGTGACGCGTCGCCGCTTGGGATTACAATTCTCTTGAATCCCCTGGCAGCTGACGCGTCACAGCGTGTAGTGAGCTGTGCAGCGAGGGGGGACTGGGACCGGCTTGGGAGGATTCCCCTGCTGGTGGGGAACGCTCGTGCGGCCGCCCGCGCCGCCGGGGCGCAGCGGGTCCCAGCCCTCAGAGTTATAGGCTATGAAACCATCAATGCTTCAAAACTAGGTGATAGGTTTAAGGCACTGCATGTACGTTTATCCTTTTGGATTTACAACCTTGGAATGCTGGCTCCACTTGGTTTAAATGAATGCATAGACACTATCATCGTAGTCTAATGCATCCATTTACAATAGATCCACTTTCTGTTTATCTGGTTCCCTTCACTACGGTTCTATTATCCCCCTCCCCCACTTTCCCCATCCCCCCCTTCCCACATCCCCATGTCCCACCTCCCCCCTGGTCCTTTTTTCTATTGTCCTCTGGTCTAAGTTCATTCCTAAATATCAACTTATTTTAACACTAGTTTAATTGATTGATACATTATGTATCATGTGGGGTTTATCCATTTTAATCATGTAGAACATTATTATCTATTCTATTTCTTGTTGACAGTGCTTTGATCTCCTTATTTCCAGTTTTTTAAGGTTTCTTTTGACTTTTTTTTTTCATATATTTATATTTTATTATTTAATTGATCATGTTTTGATAGTTGTATTCCTGTATGATTAATTATAGTCATATTAATTTATTGTTAGCTTACATAAGGTGTATATTTGTTTACATGAGTGCATAAATATATATGTATTTTCAACCTAGCAATGTTATTTGCTCAGTGGAAGCACTCATCTTTTACTCTATATCATTTTTGCATTTTCATTAAGCAATTTATGTCCTCATCTGTGTCTATTTATGTTTTTTAACATAGCCCACCTCACCAGCAACAAGCGCACTGTTGCAAAGCTAGGACTTGGTGCACGGTATGCATGCCGATTATATCATTGATTTCACCGGTAATGTTTACTGGTTGCTTAGCAATAGCAGCTATTTAAGTGCGGTCTTGCTCCTGGTTGGGTACCTCTGATGAAGTTACAGTACGGCACATGACGAAACGCCTCAGGACGTTACGTTACACATACTGACGTCATCACGGTCCGCTCGCAAACCCACAAGGAGATTTCGGCACACAAAACAACTGAAGCAACCCGGCGATTCCAGGATACTCCCTCCGCAGTGGGAGGCAGGGCATCCCTCCCCCTCCAACCTGGTCCAGGCAGCGCGTGGTGTGGAAGAGTCTAACCGAGAACGCACTGAGGTTCCCTGTGGCTGAGCTTCCAAAGTATCCCTTACTGACCAAGACTCTGGTAATGTGTGCACCTCCTCCAGATCTAACATATACCTGATTGGGGATCCTTTCCCCGCCGGTGATTGGGACTGCTGTTCATCTTTATGGTGACGTCACTACAATTGAGATTTTTCTGACAAATGCTGTTTTAATCAAGTCCTCCTGTGCAAGTGCAAGCCTGAGAGAGTCTTTTTTATTTTTATAACATTAAAATTAACTCATACAGTATTACGCTATGGAGCTTTCACTTCTGTTTCTTTTTTTTTCCTTTAGGTATTCTGATGTGGCAACATAATTTCTGAAGCTGCAGTTTGCTCCAATCTGGATTCACTATCTTCACCTGGCATTGGACTTTACTTCTTTCATTTTCATCGATTGGTTTGAATGTTTGCATATTGAACATTTAATAAGTAATTGGTTATGTTGTTTCGATGTGTTTTTGTTATAGTCTATTAGAGTAATAGGTTGCCCCAGTTGTCACTGGTACATAGTGTAACTTGTTAACACTTTACCATTGGGTCTAACAGCATATAGCCATTATTTTCCATACACACATTGGTGCAACCTATAGCGCTACTTTATTGTTTTTGTTTATGTATTATTTTTCATCTTAACTCTATGCCCAGGATATACTTGAAAACGAGAGGTAACTCTCAATCTATTACTTACTGGTAAAACATTTTATAAATAAATACATATAAATGATTAACTGATAAAAAGTCAGTCAATCATCAAAAGAAAGTACATTTAGTGTTTCACTCCACGGCTAATTTTTACATTTTTAAGTGAATACAAAAAGTGAAGATAAGTGAATATTGTGAATAAAAATACAAAGTTCAAAGTTTCACAATATTTATTAATAGATACAAGTATATAAAACGAGACATTAAAATGACTTTATAAATTATGTAGACCATTTCAATACCATGATGTCGATCAATTACATTTCTCACCTCACCATAATACCCATTCTATCCATCTACCAAAACTGATCAGGATTTGTGCAAGTACAACATTTCTTTTAAGGCCTTGTAGAAATCTATCACAATAAAACATTACTAGAGTTAGAAATATAGCCAATATACTATTACAGATGTGCCAGACAAATAACAGTTCTGATTATTTTTTTTTTTTTTTTTTTTTTTTAAGTATGGGGTCTCTGGAGCTGAACCGATTTAATTTAAACTCTGGGATGATCCTGGTACTGTCCCCTCCATGATGCACAATATTGAATTTTAAAGCTCCTATGTAATGCGGGCCAATCACACATTGCAATGTCATCTGTCGTGGCTTCCTTTTGGTCCACTTGGAGCGGGAGCTGTAAACTTCCATGAGATACTGGCAGCACCTTTGGAGATATGTATCTTAAGAAGCAGGGGGTCTCCGAAGCTGAAATTAATTTGGACTCATTGGCTCTTGCATCACGGGGTCTCCTCTACAGCCTACTGTACACAAAACAAATGTTAACAAACAGCATCTACAATGCTATATACAGCTCAACCCTGTTGTAACGCGATCCGTTACAACGCGAATCCGCTTATAACGCGATGCAAGCGCGGCTCCCAATTTTCGTATTTATGAATACTTTACAACACAATTATTGGCATCTTTAATACTTTATTGTACAATGCATACAATTGTCCATTATTTCTAATGCGATCCACTTATAACGCAATGTGATTCTTTGGACCCCAAGTACAGCGTTATAAGGGGGTGGAGCTGTACCACCAAACTGTGTGAACAAATCAAAAGAAATAACTAAAACCATGTAATTACCACTGTTGTATATAAGCGTTACCCATGGTGGCAAAAAGAGCATCTCCAGGATGTGTGCAAAACCTACTACATCTAAATACCCAAATAAGGCAGAGCACAGGTGAGACATTTTCTCACTGATGTTGCTCGCCAGAAAGGAAAATGCCTTAAGTCTATTCAGGAAGGTCCTTAGGAATAACATATGTTCTACATCCTCCTTAGAAGGTGCATACCAAGGGGTAGAGCCAGAAAGTGCTGCTCTACTCCACAACCCCAACATATCTCTTGACCCAATTGAGCTCCCTTTCTCCATGTCCACTGGCAATGAAGTGGACTCTGAATTGTACTCCTTCCAATATTGGCACCAGCTGAGATCCCAAGGCCCGCCAAAAGCATGCCCAGTGGCCACAAATTCTCTCATGATGCTATAATCCCACAACATCCCAAAATGATGAAATAGGAGGCTCGTTCAGAGCCTCCCCTCCAATTACCCAATCATGTTGGTCAGCTTTAACTTTAACCTTTCTGAGCCTTCTGTCACCTCTACCCCTCCCAGATTCAGCTTGTGGACCCTGAGCATCTGCTGCTGCTCTTATTCCTGACCTGACACCCCTCTGAGCAATGCCATGGGTCTGGTCCCACAGAGTTTGGCCTGTCCTGAGGACCAGTGGAGCTTTTCTGTGCAGACACCAGCCCCAGTCTTTCTACAGGGACCATCTCTCTCCCACAGTGGAGCTGTTCAGGGAGGGCATGATATCGACTAAGCCACCAGGCCCCCTGATTTACTTCTCTCAATATCACAAGAGCCACGTTTCCCCAGGGCACCACACTGCACAAGAGGAACCAGTGTCGCTCCCAGAACTAAGTCACTACTGTGGGTGAGATGTTATGGGACCAGTGGCTCCATTACGTGCTCCAAACTTCGCAGGAGTTGCTGCATCCGCCAGCGCACTGAACTGCCTCTGCAGCCAAACATCTCAACCCCACTACCGCTTGGGGCAATCTGTAGTGGCCATCCTCTCAGATCTCTTCATTCAGGTCAGGCAAGGCCTGGCGCTCTAGGACATGGTCATTTCACTGGAACCAAATGACAACTGTTTTTTTGCCATGACTCACCCTACCACCGGAATCTGCTGCCCCCGGCCTCTGCATTACTAAGGTGAGTGCTTAGACCCCCTACTCAAAGCCCTTACCTAAAACCCCTACCCTAAGCCCCTGCCCTAAAACCCCTATACCCTAACTGCTAGTACCCCTTAAATTAACCCCCTATTCTAAGCGCTAAAACCGCTTAAATTAACCCCTCACCCTAAATAGTAATAAAACTTACCTTAGAAGAAGCGGGCGGTGGGGATTCCAGCGGTGGATTGGCTTCGGTGGATGGTCCATCTGCGGCCGAATGTCGGCGGTGATTTGATCGTGGGGAGATGGCCACAATCAAATATTCCAATCCAGTGCCTAGCCCCTAGCCTCCCAAAACACCTCTGTTTTTATAACCTCTAATCTTGACCACAGCCCCACCCCCTCATGCCCCTAGGTTAATCTTCTCATTACCCTACCAAAGAGGTGGGACCTCGCACCATGATCCTTGGTCCCTTCCTGAGGGTCTAAAACCTTCTTGCTATAGGCAGACTAGGTGGGCCCAGAGGTTCTTTTATGCAGTCAAATTATATGCGTATATATACTGTATATGTATATCTTTATTTATATAGCACCCACTGGGTACTCAGTGCTTCACAAAGAAGACAGTACAGGGACTGTTATTTTATAATACAATAAGTGAAGCAAACAAAATCAGACAGTAGGAAAGAAAATACCTGTCCCTAAGAGCTTACAATGTACGTGTATTTTGATGACTTACTGTACAGACACTGCAGGTGAGGGAGTGAATGCAGTGGATGGCAGTGCGTGACCACAGTGGTTGTTAGGAGTGATGTAGGAGCGGAGCTGTAGCAATGAGTACAGGCTATAGAAATGCTTCATTTAAACTGTGTGTTTTAGATTTGACTTAAAGGTCGGGAATCTTTCTGGAGTGAAGGCATAACTCTCAGATGAGCGGGGATGGAATGTAAATGTCCTTTATTGGATTTGCCCTGGAACTGCTCCATTCTGGGCACAGCCTTTGTGGTTTGGGACCCCAGTATTATTCTTTCTAAATGGTAATCACATTTTCAGATGTTTCTTCAGCACCAATACATTCTTCAACAATGAAAAGGATACAAGACGCTCTTTACTATACCTATCAATATCTACCTAAACATTTGTACCCTGCATCTCTCAAATAAACCAGGCTGTGCACAAGCCTGAGGGAGCCTCTGCATGTTGTGGGGCTAGCTGAAGACTGGAAGTTTGAACGGTGACCGCACAGACATTCCAGGAGAAGGGATCAGCGTGGAGAGACTGCACCAGAGGATACATGCTGCAAAAGCCAAATCACAAAACTTTTGTGTTTGGCCGTTTGTGAGTGCACCTTTTATCTTTATATTTTACTGTGATTAAAACGTTATGATGCCATATTCTTCTCCTCTCTATTTTCAAGTTACCATAAAGAATAACCTGGAGGAGTACATCTAGTGGGAACTAAGCACAGGCAGGTGCTAAGTTCTCCAGCCTCAGTTTTTTTCTGTCATTTAAAGTGATACCTACCTATATTTCACCAAATGTTTGTGGTATGTGTTTTCTCTCTTGTTTCTCTCCTACATATACACTGAAGATGAAGAAAGAACCACGCGCTGGATGACTTTGTTTTTTCTTCACGTCTTATTTGTGGAGGAGTTTCAATAACCTCCTTGGACTCTAGCTGCGGGACTAAAAGTATTGGTTTATATATATATATATATATATATATATATATATATATTTTTTTTTTTTTTTTCCTCTCTCACTTATCCTTGCATTGTGTGATTGATTTTGGCGCCGCTTTTCTATTTTTCTTAATCTTTCAAATAAAGATGCGCCAAATTTTCTTTTACATTTATGAACCAGACAAAATGTTTCCTTTTTTTGCAAAAAATGTCCCAAAAGTTTTTACATTTTACAATGAAAAAATGTGCTAAACAATACAAGTAAATTTGTAGGTCACAATACATTACTGCAATTTTCCACAAATTCCCCAAATACTGGCAGAAAATGGTAAAACCGGTGAAACATTTTGAGCACTGTGACCTTTCACAAGCTCATTTGAAGACATTCCCACATCTCTTCTCGCTACAATAAATTGCAAGAATGTTTGACATTTGCTATCGGGTTGATATTTATAGCGGATTAACAAAAAATATATCTCAAATGAGCTACCGTCTTTAGTTTATTATCTAGTATTGCCACTTCTGGGGGGGGGAGGAGGAATAGGCACGATGAATTGTTAAGCACCATAAAACATTATCTCAATTTTTTGCTATGCCCTATTCTATTTTTTCTTTTTAGTGTAAATATACAGCAATGTAAAAGGGAAGTATTGAAAGCAGAAGGCAAAAAAGTCAATGTAAATGTTAATTAATGCAGCAATGTTATACCCCCAAACAAAAATAAAAAAATAGTCTGCAACTTGATGTTCCATGTTGGTACACAAATCCCTAATGTCAAATGTGTCACCTGGAAGTACTCAATGCTATTTAAAGGGGAGGTGCAGCCTAGCAGGTCAAAACTGATCAATTTAATTGGCTTCCTTAGAAAGGATTTCGTCATCCTTAAAGTAACTATTTTACTCATTTGTATCTTGTGAAAAAAAAATCTGTCTTGCATTTCTCGTGGAACACTGGATTCAAGTGGATTGATTTGTTTAATGCGGGAATGTTAAAAGTTAAAACAACATATTTAAAAATACATATCCAATTTTTTTAAGTTGTCAGTCAGCTTTATTTAACCTAATAAACATCCCACTGTCTATAGTTCACATTTGTCCTATATGGGACTGCCCCTTGTAGCCTTATAATAGTTTGTTGTGGGCACATTACCCTTTGTAGTTTAAACATATAACTTTACTGGAGGATGCACAGACGCGCAGACGTTCAGGGCTACCATTGCTGAGGAAGGCACTGAGGAGATATGTGGTTGACTTTGCTCTTCAAGGATTATCTAAGGGAAGTACCATGGTCCAGTAGAGACCCGTGGGAACGGGCCTAGTGAAGGGTTTTCCCCAAAGCGCTGCCCCCCTTGTTTCTCCTTTTGCTTTCAGTTCCTTTTTTCTCCCTTGTATTACCTTTCTCCCCAGCACCACTAGGGTGAAGGAGTGGCTCAGGGAGTAAAGACACTGACTGGCACTGAGTTTGAAGCCGGGGAGCCTGGTTTAACTCCTGGTTTAACTCCTGGTGTCAGCTCCTTGTGACCTTGGGCGAGTCACTTTATCTTCCTGTGCCTCAGGCACCAAAAAATAGATTGTAAGCTCCACGGGGCAGGTACCTGTACCTGCAAAATGTCTCTGTAAAGCGCTACGTAAAACTAGCAGCGCTATACAAGAACATGCTATTATTATTATTTAGCCCCCTTTTTTTTTCTGTATTTTTATGTGTAGACAATATCTTTTCATAGTTTCTTTTGAAGTGAAACTTCTTTGCTGGCGCCTACAGTGTTTTCATGGGAAAAATGTATTGCCTTGTAACGAAAAAACGTCTCAAAAGTGACATCACGCTAATAATTGGCGTGTGCTTGTTGCGTGTGCGTGAGCCCTTTGGGTGCACATGCGCACAAAAGGCTGCACGGAGCTTGCAAGCCCCACCTCACATGCGAGGTATCACCCTTGTTCACCACATGTGCAGTAAGAGGCATCACCTAATGCGCATGACCACAAGTACACTCGTGCCGCCCCCCTCTCCAGCCCGCATGCGCACTAATGGCCATCAGCTACTGCACATGGCTGCGGGCCTCTGCACATGGCTGCGGGCCTCTGCGCATGCGCAACACCTGAGAGGACGAACCGAGGGGGAGGAGAGGAGCTGGGAACACTGGACAGAGAGGAAAAGGAGACCCTGCAACAAGGCTGTGGTAGGAAGAAGGGAGTATAAGGGATCTGTCCGGATACCTAAGATGGCTCCCAACAGGATGTGACCTTTCGCCTTCACTGAAGCTACCATTGCCATCTTGCTTCCTGGCAATTCCTGCTCCTCACTTCCTGACAGGAAGTCAGCCTCTCTCTGGCCCTCATTGCCAACAGCTGCTTCTGGCCTTTAAATGACAGGCAGTTGCTCCCTTCAGTGCTTGTGTAAAGTACTCTGTACCTTGTTCTGCTTGAGGCCTGTCTTTGCCGCTGTATTTACCTGGTCATGCTTGACCCTTGCTTGGACCTGACCACCCCTGCCTGCAGCCTGGCTCGACTCCGGAATTGGACTTGACTATCCCTGCTTGTCGTCTGCCTCAACCCCTGAATTGGACTTGACTACCCCTGCATCTCAGGCCCAGATCCTAGGCCAAAGTCGGTGTACTACTCCCTACCTCTGCCCTGCGGGTTGGCATCCTGTATTGCAGTCAGCACAATTACAGGAAGGGACCGAGCCCCAAGGCTGTTAAAGAGCTGCATCCCCCGATATCCTGTGCTGAAACAGACACAGAGTCACACATACAGTCACACAGTCACAAAGAGTCACACAGAGTTACAGTCACACAGTCTCATGCGTTACATATATTATACTAATCTCTTTGTTTTGGTACTTTGCCATCTCCTTTAAAGCAAGCTATTGTTTGGCCTGTTCTTAAAAATAACACCCTAGATCCCCTTCTAACTATCGCCCGGTCTCCCTCTTACCTTTTACTTCTTAACTTTTGGAACAAATTTGTTTCTTTTTAGCCTACTTTACCCTCATTAATCAGGCTTCCGCACATCATACTCAACAGAAACCACACTCACTAAAAGTTGCTAATGACCTCCATATTGCCAAATCTAAAGGAAACTACTCCATTCTGATTCTTCTTGACCTCTCCTCAGCTTTTGATACTGTTGACCACCCTCTTCTCCTATGCATTCTTAATGCTTTTGGCATCCATGGCACTGCCCTCTCCTGGTTCTCCTCCTAGGTCTCTCACTGTTCCTTCAGTGTCTCTTATGCCCCCCTTTCCCCGACCTCTATGGAACCTACACTGTAGTATACCTCAAGACTTGTTTTTAGGTTCCTTAACCTTTTCCGTATATACAGACGAGACAACGAGTATTCTAAAGCTTGCCTTAAACTAGCCCGGTTACATGCTGGGTACATGCTGGGTGTATCCTGGCTAGTTTTAAGGCAAGTTTAAGGCATTTCTGCATTGACTAATGACCCATCGGATTAACACAGCAGGGGTCCCTGGCAGTCCCATTCAGGGACTGCCAGGGACCCCGCTGTTAACCTGTTGGGCCATTAATCAATGCACAAATGCCTTAAACTTGTCTTAAACTAGACTCAGCATGTACCCAGCATGTACCTGGGTCTTTTTGTCGATTGCCACTTGTTTGTGTTAGAATAATCGTTGGCACTACAGTACACACACTAACGGGGTGACTTAAATGACTTGTTTGGGTCAGCTATCATCTCTATGATGATCCCACAAAACTATATTTATTTACCCCTGGCATTACACCTACAGTGTAGTCAAAAACTAGTTTCTTTCTTTGCAATTCTGCTAAGATATGCCCCTTTTTATCTTCCATTACCATTAAAACAGTAAGGCTGAGTCCATGCTCCCTGCTTGCTTGCTGAGGTGCGCTGAGGCTCAGGGAAAGCGGGTGCTTTCCCTGGCCTTGCGGTTGCTTACCGCACTCGCCATCAGCGGGCCTTCAGGGGGCGGGCCGTGGGTGGGCGCGTCACTGGCCGGGGCGGGCCAGTGACATCACGGAGCTGGTTCGCCCTCATTGGGCGAACCGCTCACGTGACCGGCCTGTCTCGCCAGCAAGCGGGGGAATTTTAAATTCCCCTAAGACCTGCGCTTCCGCAAGCGCGCGGAAGCGCAGGTGAGCCCCTACTAAAGCCGCTCTAATTGCGGCTGTAGTGGCTCAGTGCTGAGCGGGAGCGCGCCTCAGCGAACTTCCGCCAGCAAGCACTAAACATGGCCGAGGCCTAATGCATGTCCTTGTTCTCTGCCATATTGATTATTGGAACTCATTATTTTAAAGAATAGAGGTATAAGAAAGAGAGGCCATTTCTTACACCTCTATTCTTTAAAATATAAAATATATTCAAAATGCTGCTGCTCGAATCATCTCCTGCTCTTATAGAAACATAGCTGCTTCTGACGCCTGAACTCTCTCGCCTGGCTTCCTATTGATTTCTGTATAAACTATACAGAACTGTTCTAGCCCTGTCTGAGACATGCAAATGTACCCACAAATGTTATTTTTATTTACTGTATAAACAATAAAATTCTCCTTTTTTCTTTTAAGGATTTACACTCCTCTGTAGCTACATATATCTCAACGCTGATCTCTCGTTGCACCCCTACTCACCTCTTAAAGCTGCAGTTCAGGCAATATCCTGCATGTGTTTTTTTTTTAATAAATCAGTTCTGTAGTAAGAAAAAATACTTTTAGCCTTTTCTGTTTTAAAAAAAACAACTTTGAAAGACCAATTTTCTTGTATTATATTTTAACAAGCATGCTTGTTCCTATAGCAACCATTTACATTAAAGATGTCGCCAAACTTTGCCGATCAATAGACGGAGAACGAATTGACCGGCAGCTATGCAGTTCTTTAGGTAAGTAGAGATTGCACACATAAAACTATTGAAGTAAAAAAAAAAAACTAAAAAAAAAAACTAAAAAAAAAAACTAAAAAAAAAAATGGGAGCTTGAACCGCAGCCTTAAGCTCAACCCAAGATTGTTTAATCTTTTCACCTTTTACCTCTACTGCCCTATCCCATCTTAAACCTTGTTCACTGATCTGTCCCTAAATATAGAATGCTTTTTCATGTAATATTCATCAAGCGCCTTCACTTTCCCCATTCACAGCCCAACTTCACTTTTAAAAGAAGCATTTCATTAAACGTTCCACACCTTTGGCACCAACTCCAGATACACTGGACCTCCCTAATGCACTTTTACTCCTACTGTGTCTGGACACCTCCCAACATACCACATACATGTGGGAAAGGGTCTCCCTTTGCATTGTGCTTTAATTTATCTGTTGTGCTTATCCCCATTCTTTGTCTTTTATTTATCGAAATTGTAATTTTGTAATGTGCTGCGTGCGTTGTTGGTACAATATAAATACAATTATACATACATACATAGGAATTAAACATGAATAAAGGAGATCAAAAATCCCCTAATCTTTCATGTATTATGTTTCAATGCCAGCAGGGGCTCTGCAGTTTACCATTCCTTGTTTACTGGTCACATTACATTCCTGATTACCTATTGTATCAGAAGGGAATAGTGCAGAGGCAAAGCCTCAAATCATTTTTATTTTGCCAAATAAAATGCAAATATATACGCAGACATTAAAACAAACACAAAACAATGCTTCTATAATTATTGCCAGGGGACAAACAAGTTGCCATATTTCTTTTCTATATTAGGCTTCCATTAAACTGCATGAGACTGGGCCTTCACAATTTCAGCGAAACTGAAGTTCTATTTGTAAAGGTTGGTGCATTAATTTTTTTTAAGCATAAATATCCAGAGAGCATTATCAAAATGTAGAATACATTTATGGTTACTTGGAATCAGGCACAGTACAGCTACTTTATTACGCCCCTTTGAACATTCCTTGCAAATATATTATTTATTAAGTAATTACTTTATAATTGTTACACACCAACTTGGAAAGTAATCTCTTGTATTTCACACTTTTTTTTTCTTGCATGTTTTATTTTACAAATTCTCTTTATGTATGTCTTTTTGTGTGCAGTTGGACTTGAATGTTTCTTGCAAAAACCTTAAATGTCTAAGAAAAATTATCCAATCGGGTCCTGCAGTAAATCTTCCACATTCTTGAAAGAACCATTTTTTTGTAAGGTCATCAGTGATTGCATACGAAAGGCTTATCTCATATGGCCTCTTTGCTTTTCTTTCTGTTTAGGTAAAACTACTGGGCAGTACTGTAGCTGCACATCTACTGTAGAAGCACAGAAACAAATGTGTCAATGTACAGAACATACTATTTTCTACCAAGACAAATTTCCTTAGCCATCTCCAATCTGGCTTTTGCCCAAAACACTCCACGGTAGCTACCTACAAAACGTGTGCAATGAGATCCAGTGTGGAATGGAACTGGGACAACTTATTGGTGCAATATTCCTAGATTTTGCAAAGGCTTTTGATACTGATGATCATGTTATCTTGCTAAGCAAACTGCAGTGCTCTGGAATAGGGGGACATGCTTTAAACTGGTGTAACGGGTATTCCACCCCACCCAATCGCATATATAGTGTGGGTGAGTAGAACATGCGGTGTTACCGGTGTGGTGCGTATACCTGCAGGCTCACAGGAGGTCTGAGCCTCCGTTAGTGAGAGCCCGGGGTGAATCCTCTGGAACGTATCTTCTTTCAGCGCCTCCACCTATGTAGGATTCTATGGAAATGTAGAATGACCCTACATAGGAACCCACTCAGAAACCACACACAGTGATTATATAACTAATGACTTTACTAACAAATAATAATAACCTGTGTCCCTCTCACTAGGAGACACTAACAGTGACGTCTCGCAGGACGATTCCCCAACACTAGGTGATCCCACCCAGTGTCCCAAGAACCCCACTCAATGTCCCGTACTCCTACAGAGATAGTCAATGGGTGACTGCGCAGTCACTAAGAACCTCTAGGCCTGTTGGTGCACATATGATGGTATAATACCTGCCGAGCACTCCGGTGCTCGGGTCAGCAACAATCTTCTCAAAGGGTCAGACGTGTGATGAATCCGTCTGATCCTCCAACCGAACTCCTTGCACGTGCGGACCGCTAGGGCGGTCCCACTCTGGAATCGTCTCTGTGGACCCCAACGTGGGTCCAACCGCTTCCACAGGAACAGCAGCAGCCGCTGTGTCCCTATCTATATAAGTGGTACTAACGTGACAGGAACCCTAACCTAGGGCCTGTCCCTGTAGTACAGCAACCTGCAGTGGCTTGGGGAACTCCTATGGCCAGTAGGGGGTAATGACCTGTCCCACTCCCCTAACTACCCAAGTCCCTTCAGCCTCACTACTTTCTAACTAGTCCCAGCGCCTACAGCAGCAAGCTGTAGCTCACTGGAGGCTGCAGCCAACGTGCTGCGCAACAAGGTGCCTGCCTGTCAGACCTCACAGCACTGCCCGCTGTGACTCTGACAAGGCAGCACTCCAAACTAGGGGCCGCGTCCCTCTCTAGGACCTCCCTAAGCAGTTACCCACCCAACTAGTGGGGAGTTGGAGCCTACCTGGGGTGTGGGTACCTATGTGGGGCAGAAGCTGCACTCGCTCCCCGCACCCTTCCTTCCCTCACAGCTCCCTGAATCCAACTCTCTGTAACCTTCCTTTCCCAGCTCCCACTAATGTAAGTGGCAGGGTCCCTAACCTGAGGGCTGCCCCTGGCAACACTCACCTTACTGGGGAGCTGAGCTATCTTGGACCAAGGGGGTGCTGGCCTAATACAGGGGAGTCCCTCTCTCCTGTACCCTACCTCCTTCCCTTGTCTGCTCCTTCCTCTGACTGACTAGTGTGCTCTTTTGCCCGCGAAATGTATCCACTTGCTCTCCTGGCAGTCCTGCAGCCCTATTGGCTCCTATGAAGCACCTGGTGTGCTTGGCCCTAAGCCTCATGGGAATTGTAGTCCCGTGGAGGCTGTACTTACATTGGGGCCGCGTGCGCGCCTTCCCTGCGCCTGTACTAACCCCTAATGGCCGCCACAACCTCTCACTAACTATCCCTACTCTCGCGCGACTCTCCTGCGCTTTCCCTGCCCTCACGCAACTGCTCCCTGGTGCTAGGGTTCTCCCTGCGCATGCGCGAGCTATCGGGGCCGCCTGGGACCTACTGCGCATGCGCGAACTGAAGCGCAATGGCGGCACCCTATTCGCCCGGCTCCGGGAGCGCCGAGAGCCCTGAGACGCGCGTGCGGCCTTGGCAACCGGCCGCACGCGTCCCCGGCAACCCCCGAGCCGGGACCTGACCGCCCTCTCCCCTGCCATCGCCGAACGGAGCCGCCATTGGACGCGGCGGCCCCCGCAATCGGCAGTCAGGTGAGGGGGGTGCTGAAGTGCTGGGGAGACCTGGCTACACTGGTTTTACTCCTAAGATCCCAACAGGTGTCTATCTCAGGCTCTAATGCGAACCCCTTGGATTTCACGTGCGGTGTCCTGCAAGGCTCTGTTCTGGAGCCCCTACTCTTCTCAGTCTTCATCAATGATGTACCTATAGCTTGCAAATGAGCTTCAATGCACATGTATGCGGATAACATAATATTATATGCATACAGCCCTATCCTCTCCAACTTTGGATCCTTACTACAATCTGATTTTAAAGACTTGAAAACAGCATTTCCCAAAAAACAAACTGTTTTTAAATACTGACAAGATTGTAACAATGGTATTTGGGACCAAGACTAAACTCTAACCAATGATGGAGCTTCAAATCAGAACCAGCTCTAATACCATCCTAGCCCCAGTTACTAGTTTTAAATATATGGGCATATGGTTTGACTCCCATTTAACATTTGGGTTGCACATTGATACCCTTTCATTTAAAACCTATGCCAAACTAGGTTTACTTTAACGGAACAAATCCTCCCTAAGCCAGCTGTCAGAAAGCACATTGCACAGCAGATGCTAATGCCTATGGGGACATAGTAAATGATACAGCACACCAAACTCACCTTAGCAAACTAGACACCCTCTAGAACAGTGGTGCGCAAACTGGGGGACGCGCCCCCCCGGGGGGGAGTGGGGTTTACAGAGGCCCAGCGCACTTCCCGAAAGGCACTTAAATTAAATGCTGGGGAAGAGGCAAAGGCCTCTGTAAACCTTACTTACCGTGCTTCAGCCGGCATCTGGAGATGCGTCGCCATGGCAACATGACGTCAAGACGCCCAGACGCCGGGAACCACAGTAAGGAGGAGGGTGGAGGGAGCACGGAGAGCAGGACAGTCAGCAGGGGGGGACGGGGGATAAAGATTGCGCTCGACTGCTCTAGAACACAATATGCAGCTTTCTCCTCCAACGTAAAGAACTCAATGTTTTACCAGGAAGTAATACATTGAGAATTACCTCTCATTTTAAGAATGTCCTGGGTACAGAGTTATGATAGCAAATACATAGTTAAACTAAATGAACAATGTTATACATTCTATATAAAGACATTGCATGAACAGTTAAAGATAATATATGTGTTAGTCGTATGGAATAGTTACAGACCAGATTAAAATGTGAGACAGCTTTAGTTTTGAAAAAATATAGGCAGCTTTGAGAGTCTTGGGTAGGTTATTTCAGTTGCGAGGTGCACGGTTAGAGGAGGAGCATCCAGATTCTTTGTTGAACCTTGGGACCATCAACAATCTTTTCGAGTCGGATCTCAGCTGATAAGAGATGTGTGTGGTATGGGTGAGGAGCTTGTTCAGATAGGTGGTAGGTTGCCCAGAGAGTATTTGAAAACAAGACAGGAAAAAATAATATCCTAAAAAAAATTAGATTGTGTATGCAATGGAAACGGTGCATGGAGGTTCAAGGTAATAGAACTGCAAGGCTGATTCTCCAATCCTCAGTGTCGGATATTTCAGGATAGTTCATGTAGCATAATGTGCATGCATTTTACAATAAATCCAACTTTTCAAAAGCATTATGAGGTATGACCACAACAAACAGATATGTAGCATACTGTATCAGCCCATTCTGCAATTAATTACTTAACTAACCATCCTAGAATGTAAATTTGTGAAATAATGCATTATTATTACATTTTCATGTGGTTGTTATGACAAGGCATACTAGTTCAATTATGAAGGAAACAATTTAGAATTCTCCAGACTGATGACGTATTTAACTGTCAGTTCCAAAAAAGAACAGAAAGTATATACCTTAAACAGAAAGGAAACTATAATATTTATTGGAGGATTATCTTTATTTAGTTACTTAGAGAAACCTAGAAAAGCTTATTCTGTTTGAAGATAAATTTTCTCTGAGTTCATGGGAAAACTGATGCCATGGTAGAACTGACTGCAATATATCTTTTTATGCACCTATTAATAAAACTTTATTTGGCATTCAGATCTCAGGCCCAGTCTTTTATAACTATCTTAGCAGTTTCACACATTATTCATTTTACAGACATCCCTTCTCTAAAAAAAACCATTTGTGGAAAATTAATATAATTTCCTTGTCAATGCCCAATGAGATGAATGTGCAAACTTGTTCATCTTGGTTATAAGATAAAACTCCACAGAGATCCAAAAAGATTCCTAAAATTGTTCACCTTGTCCACCAACGGTAGAATAGAGAATTTTTAAATATGGCTCAAGTGGTTCTTATATGCAATTCTACAATCAATACTGCATTTTTCACCTTAACTTAAACTTTTAATTAATCAGCATAACAAGGTGTGTATATTAATCAGTTTCCCAATGCAAGTCATCAAAGAAAATGTGAAACCAAACTTTTCAAGTATACAGAATAAGATAAGTAAAGACTAAAGGCTAAAAAAGGTAGAATGAAGCCAGAAATTCAGTAAAGTTTTTATTACTGTATTAGATAGGAAATTGGTCAAATTAGATAGACCAGATGGTCCTTATCTGCTGTCAATTTCTATTTATATACCTATGCATCTATTATCTTTCAGAGCCCTTAGGCTGAATATGCACTCTGATCTTGGATTAGCTCTTCATAAAAATCAGCTTGAGGGAATAAATAGATGTCCCAATCCATTGTATTTGTACATGGTGGCTAAAACGGTGTATTCCTATTATATTGTATAATGCTGCTTTTACTTTCCACAATTTCTGTGGGTTATAGAATAGGATAATATCTTGTATGTGCTAAGGCAGCAACCCCCAGAGATGTTAACCTCCAATCAAAAAAATTATCAGTGAGATTTGGTAGTTCTGGACAAAAAAAAAAGTATGCTTTGATGGTAAACTGAGGATATTTAACTGTGTACTTAATTAAAGACTTAGGGGCCTTTTCTAGTAGCTTCAATAACTTTGTAGCCATCTCGAACGATGTGGCATGTTCCCACCGAACAGTTTGTCATTAGTGTTATCACGGTATTCAGAAAGAATCTGAAACCATCTCAAACCATGAGGTAGGAAAATGCCAAAAGCGCTCGTGTAGCAGCAATGTGATCTCAGCTTTCTTTAAAGTTCTCCCCCTTCGAACAATCTGAGCTGCATAGAGAGCTTCAATGAGCCCCCCTTCCTGCACAGCTCTTACAGGCGATATCAGTGTTTTTATTTACATTTTATTACTAGTGTACGGGAGCCTGAGGTTTCTGGAGCTTAACCACATTAATTTTAGGTCCGGGAACACCCTGCTTCCCAAGATAATGGTCCCGGTATGGGGGCAGTATATCTTATACATTTAAATGTCCTGGTCACATGCCACAAGAGATTTAAACATTGCAGGGGGGTAGCAGCACCCCATACCGGGGCCTGTAACTCGGGAAGCAGGGTGTCCCCGAGGCTGAAATCAATGCAGTTCAGCTCAGGAAACACACTGCCCCTGCACACTAGTATTCAAATGTAAATAAAATCTCCTTTGTTACCTTAGCGGCTAGCCACTAAGGCAATGAAGGGGTCAAACCTGAGTACCCTGTTTATTCGGGGCAGAGGGGATGGATGAAGGGGGTGGTTACCCCAGGGTGGGTGGTTAGGGAGAAGTTAACCTCTATGATAATGATGGGGTTCACCACTCCCGCTACCCATCAGAGAGGCCTAACCACCCACATTTTGGGTAACTACCCCCTTCACCCAATCCCTCTACCCCCAAGAAACATTAAAAACACAACAATCCTACTACCAACTTCCTCTACTCCCAACAACCCCATCAACATATAAGTACAATAATGGGCAAAATTACTACTATCCAGATCTTTATAATAGCTAATTTTCCCATTAAAAATCAAACATTATCCAGCCAGCATAAAGCAAAAAAAAGTTCTACTGACCCCTGCCAAAATGAAGGCTGTCATCATCACCATCTTCCGCGTTAATGTTCTCCATGGGCAGCAACATTACAATAAAAAAACGAACTAATGGCTACTAACCCCTTAATCACCGTATTATTTATATATTTATTTATTTATCTATTTATTTATTTATAAAAATATTTTACCAGGAAGTAATACATTGAGAGTTACCTCTCGTTTTCAAGTATGTCCTGGGCATAGTTAATAGGACAAATAATATATGGTTACAAATACAGTTACATAAATGAACAGGGTATACATTATATACGATACATTGCATGCACAGTTTTACCTATTGTTGTTACCCGCTCTGAGTCCTTCATTTTGGTAGTAGGTCTTATATTGTTGAACCCTATCATGAGGTTTCCAAGGGGCCGCCTGTTTTATTCCCATGTTTAAAAAAAGCCACTTCAACTAACTTTTTTTAATTCTTTTTTTTCTAGCCAAATTTTGCACACTACTTTTCCTGCCATAGTTTTCTCTATTTTTTGGGGAATCATTTGTTTTCAGTAGTTTGTACGCTTGATCTAGATCCTTACTTGCTATATTAAAGCCATTATTGGTCTAACTTTTGTGTCTATTCACATACAGTAAAATAAAATCTGACCCCTCATTATAGCTTTAGAAGTTTCCCAGAACAGAATTGGGTTGGTTTTGTGGGCCTCATTGTTTGCTTCGTAGTCTTTCCAACTATCGATTGAAACGTTTTAAAATTTTCGTTTTGGGCAAGATAATTTGGGAACCTCCAAATGTTTGGCCCTTTTATAGATATACTGTATCTATTTGTATTTCTGCATAGACTGGAGCATGGTCGGACATAATGATTTCCCCGATTTCTGTGTTGTAATTTTTTTTTTATCATTCCCTTGCAGATCAAGATACTGTTTATTCTTCAGAATGAGGATTGTATGTTAGAGTAGTATATACAATACATTGCATGCTCAATTAGAGAAGATGTATTTTATAGGCTTATGTAACAGTTACAGACCAGATTAAAATGTGAGTGGAAAAATTAATTATCAAAAGTGGCGCTGAAAAATTATATCTATGTATAAACAAGTGTATAAAAATAAAGTGATACTAATACAAACACATATGGATGCTGCTTAACCCAGTGGGGGGTCGTTCTCTCGATCCCGTGGACGTGGAAGGGGTGAAGATCATCGGGAAGCGCAAAACCATGTAAAACAGAAAAAATTCCTGATGGTGCAGTACTGTGATATACTTGTGAATAAATATTCAAGGTGCAGTGTGCTAGGTACTCACAAGTGTATGGTGAGTGATATTCCCATAAAGGTATCTTTGAGGGACAGCCCGTCTGATCGTAGTACAGGTGGGTCTGAGTGAATTGTAAAGTGCTGAGGACCTTAGGTAAATAACACAGAAACGGACATAGTGCAGACTGTATAAAATTCTATTAAAAGATAAGTGATAATACAATGCACTCACAATGTGTTAAAAGAATACAAGCGTTTAGATCACACAGATCGGATCTCAGTGTAATGAAACTGTCTCAGTCTCCCCTCCGCCTCGGCGTGCGTGTCACTGGTGCGTCTCACCCAAACCGGAAACCGGAAGTGACGTCATCTGCTCTGGGGGACTACGATCCTGTGGCAATCTTCACTTCATCAGCATCACTCTACGCGTTTCTCCGTGTTATTTACCTAAGGTCCTCAGCACTTTACAATTCACTCAGACCCACCTGTACTACGATCAGACGGGCTGTCCCTCAAAGATACCTTTATGGGAATATCACTCACCATACACTTGTGAGTACCTAGCACTCTGCACCTTGAATATTTATTCACAAGTATATCACAGTACTGCACTATCAGGAATTTTTTCTGTTTTACATGGTTTTGCGCTTCCCGATGATCTTCACCCCTTCCAGATTAAAATGTGAGACAGCCTTAGTTTTGAAAGAACTTAAGCTGGTGGTGGATGTGAGAGTCTCCGGTAGGTTGTTCCAGTTTTGGGGTGTACGGTAAGAGAAGGAGGAGCGGCCGGATACTTAGTTGAGCCTTGGGACCATGAACAGTCTTTTGGAGTCTGATCTCAGATGATAAGTGCTGCATGTGGTAGGGGTGAGGAGCTCGTTCAGATAGATGGGTAGCTTGCCAGGAAAGTATTTGAAGGCAAGACAGTAAATGTGAACTTTGCGCCTAGACTCGAGTGATGACCAATCTAGTTCTTTGAGCATTTCGCAGTGATGTGTATTGTTATTGCATTGGAGAATGAAATGACAAATTGAATTGTAGAGGGTGTCAAGTTTGCTTAGGTGGGTTTGTGGTGCCGAGCCATATACTATGTCTCCATAGTCTATAATTGGCATTAGCATCTGCTGTGTGATACGCTTTCTGACCAGCAGGCTTAGGGAGGATTTGTTCCTGTAAAGTACACCTAGTTTGGCATAGGTTTTGGATGACAGGGTATCAATGTGCATTCCGAATGTTAAATGGGAGTCAAACCATATGTGCAGGTGTTTAAAACTAGTAACAGGAGTTAGGGTGGTGTTAGCGTTGGTTGTGATCTGGAGCTCAGTCACTGGAAGCTTTAAAAATGTAGTCTTGGTCCCAAATACCATTGTTACAGTCTTGTCAGTGTTTAAAAACAGTTTGTTCTGGGAAATCCAGTTTTCGAGTCTCAAAAAGTCAGACTGATGTATTGTGTGAGTAACCACTATAGTAATTAAGGGGTTAATCCCCCACCCCTGCTACCCACCCTGGATGACTAACCACCCTCCCAGGGAAACTACCCCACCCTCTGCCCATTGATTAGCACAGTGGTTCATCATGGGCATGATTAGCCAATATGGCAGTCAATGGGCAACATAAAATTGAAGCCAGCACCAAAAAGACAAGATTTAAAAAATCCAAGCTCCTAAACCCAAAAATTAAATAAAACAAGCACCTAAACAACACAAAAATTAAATCAAAACAAGTCCTACAAATACACAACAATTAACTTAAAACAAGAAACAAAAATACAAAACATAACAATTAATTTAAAACAAGCATTTGCCAAAAAATGCATTGCCTGTCACTGTATTTATCTATAGCCCAAAATGGGCATAGATAAATATATTGGCGGCCAATGGCAACCTAAAAAGAAAACCCAGCATCAAAAAGACACAACAAATAAAATAACCAATCAGCAAAAATTACACAATAACAACAATCAATCAGCAAAAAAACACAATAATATTAATCGATCACCAAAAAATACACAATAACAAAAATCAAGAATCAAAAACACACAATAACAAGACACAAGAATAAAAATAACACAATAACAAGAATCAAGATTTTAAAAATATAATTAAAAAAAGCATAAAAAAACACAACGCAAACAAATACAATCAATGTTTTTCTTACTTTTGATGTCTTCGCCCTCTGATTCTGAGTCCAACAGCAACAGCAGGAACCTCTTGACACTCGACGCAATGATCGTCAACAGCTTCTTCTTTATCATCTTCTTGATCTTCATCTGTCCATTCTAATTCATAGACAGATGTTGTCCGGTCAGCTTCTTAAGGTGAAATGAGATGGGAAATGTGATGTCACATTTGAGTGTCAGATGGTACAGCTCCAATCCAATTGCATGCGGCAGGTTTGAACTTTTTAAAAGGATTTGATGTGATTTTTTGGTGATTGATTTTTGTTGTGTTTTTTTGTGGATTGATTTTTGTTGTTGTGTTTTTTTGGTAATTTGTTATTTTATTTGTTTTTTGCTGATTGTTTTTTTTTTATTTATGTATTTTTTGCTGATTTTGTTTTATTTGTTTTTATTTGTAGTGTCTTTTTGGTACTGTTTTTGAAAAGTAAGAAAAACATTGATTGTATTTATTTGCATTGCGTTTATTTGATGCTTGATTTGTTTTATTGTATTTTTTATGCTTTGTTTTTGTAATTGTATTTTTATAAATCTTGATTTTTGTTATTGTGTTTTTTTAATCTTGATTCTTGTTTGTGTTTTTTTAAATCTTGATTCTTGTTATTGTGTTTTTTGATTCTTGATTCTTGTTGTTTTTTTTTTTAAATCTTGATTCTTGTTGTGTTTGTTTTTTATTCTTGATTTTTGTTATTGTGTATTTTTTGATGATTGCTTATTTTATTTGTTTTTTTGCTGTTTGGCTTTTTTATTTGTGTATTTTTTGCTATTTTTTTTTTATTTGTGGAGGTTTTTTTTTAAGGTTGGCCATTGACTGCCATAGTGGCAAAACATGCCCACATTATAAGGGCATGATGTACAGCTGTGCTAATCAAGAGGGTGGTTGTAATAACCCCGGGGAGGGTGGTTAGGCTTCCCAGGTGGGTAGCGGGGGAGGTGAGTTAACCCTTTAATTAGTATAGTGATTACTAACCACTAAGGTGATTAAGGGGTTAGTGGCTTTTAGTTTGTTTTTTATTGTACTATAGCTGCCCACGGAGGACACGGACGTGGGGGACGGTGAGGAGGATGGCCAGGCAGGGGTAAATAGAACTTTTATTTGCTTTATGCTGACTGGAAATGTTTTATTTTTAATGGGCAAATGAGCTATTATCCAGATCTGGATGATAGTAGTTTTGCCCACTACTGTACTGTATATGTTGAGAGTGGGTTGGTGAGGGGGGGGGGGGGCTGAGGCAGTGCCCATTTATTTCCATTGGGGTTATCTTTCCTCCCATTGAGGACAAAGGTAACCACACTGGCAATGAATGGTGTATTGGCTAGTATTGTGTTTTAATGTTTATTGTAGGTAGCGGGGGTGGGTGAAGGTGGTATTTTGCTTGTGGTGGGTGTATATGCCTATTGGGTGTGTAGTGTGAGGGGTTAACCCCTTCATTACCTTATTAGTATTAACCTCTAAGTTAATGAAGGTGTTAACTCCTCTCGCAACACCCCCACCCCTCCCATGCAAGGCTCGACTAGCTGGTTATCAAACCTACTAGAACAGACCCCTTAGAGACAGCTGATGCTAAAAAATCAATTAGACTCACATAAAATGTACGGATAAAGTTTATGGAGACAGTTGGGAAGTTTTTTTGGTGGATCTGAATATCTTATAAGAATTTTCAAATATCTTCACTGTGAAACATTAAATTTGTCTGACGTTACTTGCACTGTTTTTTTTATGTTCTATTAGACTCCCATAATATCCGTTATAAATGACAGGTGTGAAAATGTTTTTTTTTTTTTTTTTACAAAATTGAATACAGGGCGTCCCCCAGAGGTGGACAGCACTATCCCTAGCTTTAATTACTTAATTTTATGGTACAGTACATGGTAGAGGGAAGTCATCTAGGTGGGAGTTGGAGGAGGTTGTAAGGCAGGAGAAAAGGCATATGTCATGGGCAGAACATATGGGACAAGTAGGAATATATTTGGGGATGAGGGCTGAAATGTATGGGGGGAGCATTGTTGAAAGTTTTGCAAGTCAGGTTTAAAATCTCATTCTTGAAGATGTGGGAAGCCTGTGTAGGAATTTCCATAGTCAATCAGCAGAAGTGGAGAAGTGAGTGAGGTAGATGAGTCTGACAGAAGCATTTTGGATGGATGGGAATTGTAATAGGAAGACAAAGGGAATTCCAGCTAGGAGAAGGTTGCAGTAGTCAAGGTGGAAAATATATATCAATGGCGCTCTGCTTAGTGTGTATGGTGTATATAAAATGACAAATAAATAATAATACAACCAGTTGCGTAGATGGTCTCCTTGGGGTAGGTGCTCTACATGTGATAGGAGACCATGTAAGAAAAAAAATCAAAACATAGTGTAATACTGTTAAACATACATACAGACATATAACATAAGACGGACGCTGAGAACAACAGGTGACCAATTACAAACACATTTAATAAAATATATCATTAAAAATACATGAATACATATAAAAACAAGAAATAGAATCTGGTAGGACACTCCAACTCGAGTGGGGGTACCTGCTTACCAAATGCAAGAAGGTATCAAGCGGTGGATATTGTAAGAGTATCCCCTCTATGGATGGCTGCTGCTGCAATGATGTCCTGGGCTCACACGTGTGACTTCCTACGTGGCTGGTAATCACTCACTCTGCTCGTGGAATCTGCCTCCGTTCGCCATAGACACGCGGTGCAAGCGTGTGTGCAGATGGCCGCAGTCCCTTCCTGCACGACCGCTCACAGCGCGCCAAACCAGGCCGGTTCAAACGCGGTATATGCGCGGATGGATACACGTCCGGGATCACCAACCCACAGGCAGCAGTTTTCAAAGTCCAAGGGGGATAGGATTCGGCACCGAGTCTGAAGGTCCTGTCAGAAACACCCTACGCGTTTCGAAAGACAAGCTTTCTTCCTCAGGGGTAGACGTTTTGTAAAAAAGTAGTCCCTGTAAGTCCAGATATATATAGTCCCGTTTTAAAGGTGCATTGCCCTAAAACCAACTGGATCATGCGCAATGGGATGCGCAGGGACTCTCAGCGTCATAGACAAAACATAAACGAATGACAAAATAAAAGAAACAGTAAATACATATTATACAAACATATATATAAAAGTGATGTATATACACTGTCTAGAGCCTTGAATGCCAATAATGATGAATAACAAATATTCCTCAATTCAAAGGACCTCATTATTGATGATAGGCAACAAATGTGGGAAGTATGTTGAGCAAAATGCAAAAGTATGCATAGCAGATGTGATGGAAATATGTGACTGAGTGATGTAAAGTGGATAGGGATATCCAGTGAGGGAGTGGTGAGGTGATGTGCAAGAGAATATTACATATGTGATTATGTGCTAATGCATGTGTAAAAAATTAGAGAAAGTGAATCTACCATTTAAATGGGTCCTATAAATTATTATGTTAATGTGTAAAGTGCATGTGATGTGTAATATAAATATGTGTAACTAGATAACGTGTATTGCGATGTAAAAAATACATCATAGTGTAAATACTACATATCTGCAAATAATATAAATCATTGAAGTTGAAGTAATTATGAGAAAGTATAAATTGGATGCCTGTAGTAAGAAATGATTTAACGGATGTTGTGATGGAGGGATCATTATCTAAAAATTGGACAACAGCCTCACAACCCTGAACGTGGTCGATAACTGTATAAAGTGATGTGACGTCGGCAGTAACTAAATAAAAATGTGATTGCCATTGAATGCCCTTGATTGTCTGCAGCATGTGGGTAGTGTCCCTAAGATATGAAGGCAGTTTGATAACATGTGGTTGTAGATGATGATCGATGAATTGTGACAGATTGGATGTGAGGGACCGGATGCCTGATACAATGGGGCGTCCCGGCAGTTGTTCAAGATTTTTATGGATTTTAGGTATGATGTAAAAAATTGGAATCATAGGGAATTGATTAAACAAAAATTCAAATTCATGTTTAGTGATGGCATTTGTATCCAAACCTGTATTAAGAAATATTAGTAATTGTTGTAAATAAGTATCAGTGGGATTAGAGGGGAGAGGTTGGTAAGTAGAGACATCCCCAAGAATACGCATTGATTCCTGAAGATAATATGTTTTATCCATAATTACCAACCCCCCTTCTTTGTCAGCTGGCTTCATAATTGAATTCGACCTGAAACCATTCCTTCTGGATAGATGAACCATCCACAAGTAGACTATTTAAATTCCAGACCATCGATAACCAGCGAGCAACAGTGTACTAACTGCACGATATTGAAATCTTGATCCCATATACATATGTATATCCTTTTCCTTATCATTGGTTCACGTCATCCTTGTGACACTATGATGTATTTTTTACATCGCAATACACGTTATCTAGTTACACATATTTATATTACACATCACCATGCACTTTACACATTAACATAATAATTTATAGGACCCATTTAAATGGTAGATTCACTTTCTCTAATTTTTTACACATGCATTAGCACATAATCACATATGTAATATTCTCTTGCACATCACCTCACCACTCCCTCACTGGATATCCCTATCCACTTTACATCACTCAGTCACATATTTCCATCACATCTGCTATGCATACTTTTGCATTTTGCTCAACATACTTCCCATATTTGTTGCCTATCATCAATAATGAGGTCCTTTGAATTGAGGAATATTTGTTATTCATCATTATTGGCATTCAAGGCTCTAGACAGTGTATATACATCACTTTTATATATATGTTTGTATAATATGTATTTACTGTTTCTTTTATTTTGTCATTCGTTTATGTTTTGTCTATGACGCTGAGAGTCCCTGCGCATCCCATTGCGCATGATCCAGTTGGTTTTAGGGCAATGCACCTTTAAAACGGGACTATATATATCTGGACTTACAGGGACTACTTTTTTACAAAACGTCTACCCCTGAGGAAGAAAGCTTGTCTTTCGAAACGCGTAGGGTGTTTCTGACAGGACCTTCAGACTCGGTGCCGAATCCTATCCCCCTTGGACTTTGAAAACTGCTGCCTGTGGGTTGGTGATCCCGGACGTGTATCCATCCGTGCATATACCGCGTTTGAACCGGCCTGGTTTGGCGCGCTGTGAGCGGTCGTGCAGGAAGGGACTGCGGCCATCTGCACACACGCTTGCACCGCGTGTCTACGGCGAACGGAGGCAGATTCCACGAGCAGAGTGAGTGATTACCAGCCACGTAGGAAGTCACACGTGTGAGCCCAGGACATCATTGCAGCAGCAGCCATCCATAGAGGGGATACTCTTACAATATCCACCGCTTGATACCTTCTTGCATTTGGTAAGCAGGTACCCCCACTCGAGTTGGAGTGTCCTACCAGATTCTATTTCTTGTTTTTATATGTATTCATGTATTTTTAATGATATATTTTATTAAATGTGTTTGTAATTGGTCACCTGTTGTTCTCAGCGTCCGTCTTATGTTATATGTCTGTATGTATGTTTAACAGTATTACACTATGTTTTGATTTTTTTTCTTACATGGTCACCTATCACATGTGGAGCACCTACCCCAAGGAGACCATCTACGCAACTGGTTGTATTATTATTTATTTGTCATTTTATATACACCATACACACTAAGCAGAGCGCCATTGATATATATTTTTTGATCTGTTCATCACCTGATTGGGATTCAGGGTTATATCACAGGCTGCCTGCTTATTAGGATATAGCGCTACCCATTCGTTTTTCCATACAGTAGTCAAGGTGGGACATGATGAGTGGGTGAATTAGGATTTTAATTGACTCATGAGCAATAAAAGGATGTATACAAGCAATATTTTGAGGTGAAGATGACAGAACTTAGTGGGGCACTGAATGTGAGGAATGAAGGATAGATCAGAGTTAAAGATGACACCTAGACAGCGGATCTAATAAGATTGTGGTGTTATTGACAGTGAGTGAGAGTTTGGGTATAGGGGTGGCAGTGGAAGGTAGAAAGAGTATTAGCTGTGTTTTGGACATGTTAAGCTTCAGGTAATGGTGTGACATCCAGGAGGAGATTGCAGTGAGACAACTGGTGACACAGGACAAGAGGAAAGGGGAGAGGTCAGGGGAGGAGAGGTCAATTTAGGTGTTGTCGGCATATACTGTAGATGACACAAAGCCAAAATATTGTATTATTTCACTAAGATAAGAGGAGTTGAGTGAGAAGAGTAGAGTGCCAAGGACAGGGCCTTGTGGGACCTCAACAGAAAGAGGGAGTGATGATAAGGAAACACTGAACGGGTGGTGGGATAGGTAGGTTGTGAACCAGAAGAGGTGGTTGTCACGGAGGCCAATGGAGTGGAGAGAGGGAAAGAGAAGGGGTGGTCAAAAACATTTAAAGCAGCAGAGAGATCCAAAAAAATTAATAAGGAGAAGTGACCATTAGACTTAGCTGTGAGTAGGCCATTGGTCACTTTTGCTAATGCTGTCTCAGTAGAGCATAGAGGACAGAAACAGATTGCAAAGAGTCAATCAGGGAGTTGGAGGAGAGAAAGTGAGTAAAGCAGTTGTATACAAGTCACTCAAGTATCTTGGAGTCAAAGGGGAGAGGAGGGATAGGGTGGTTGTTAGAGATCAAGGCTTAGTCAAGGCAGGGCTTCTTTAGAATGGGCGCGTTGAGCGCATATTCAAAAGAAGATAGGAATGTACTGGAGGTGAGAGAGAGGTTCAAAAGTTGAGTTAGGGTGGGGCTTGTGCCAGAGAATATGCGGTGGAGATGTGAGGTAATCGGATTGGGGCAGGTTGTAGAATGAATGATGAGTGGAGCACAGAGACATATTCAATCACAGATGAAAATGAGCTATGGGTGGATTTAGGTGTGTGAGGGGATGTAGTAGTGTGTGTGTGTAGCTTGACATGAAGAGACATCATGTCTGTGTAACGCCTGTATGCCCGCAGACCTGGCCAGTCCCCAGTACTGAGGTGGGAAGGGTTTTACCACGCACCCACAGCAGTGAGGGCGTGCCCGGAGTGTGGTATGGCGTTGCCAGGCCTGTAGAAAGATGGTTAGTTAATACTTGCAACGCCTTGGGATTCCGAGTAAGGATAGTGATGTCCGTGTGCCAGAGTCGAGGGGTATAGAGAGCAGTATCGTAATGTTCGTAAGCCAGAGTCCAGGGATAACAGAAGTCAGCAAAGTCGTGTTAGTAAGCAGGATTCAAGGGCAGTAGAGAGTAGGGTAATCCAGTACAAGCAGAGGTCAAGCCAGGGGAATCCAGGGGTAAGCAGGAGCATGAACAGACACTGGAAAACACAGGAGAGCCAAGCATAAGACTGCACACACAGAGGTTACAAAGAACTATGCAGAGCAATGAGTGAGAGGACAGACAGGGGTTATAAAGGATGGAACACCAATGGGAGAGAAAGGAGGAGCAGAGAGGGAAGTGAGAGACAGCAGGGATAGGTGAGAAGGAGAGGAGGAGGAGACAGGTGAGCCAGAGAGGGAGATAGCCTGAGAGGAGGAGCCAGGGGTCTGGGAAGTCCTACAAGAAGAGCGTGTGCGCGCACCCTCTGTAAGGTTAGAGTGCGCGCGCACAGGCTGTGTCAAGAGGCGCGCGGAGCGCCGCGCCGTGGGAGTACACGCCGAGGGCGGGGTGAGAACCGGAGGGGAGTCTGCAGGAGGTAAGGGGACCGGAGCGGGAGCAGAGGGAGACCGTGAGCGGGGAACACTGTAAAGGGGAAAAGGGAGAGTGAGAAGACGCGCGTGCCCTATGGGGAACGCGCGAAGACGCCGGGAGAGCGTCAGGGACTGCCGCAGAGGGACGGATGCGGGTGGAGGAAGGGAGAACCGAACGGGGAGGGGAGGAAGGGACATGAGAGGCAGGAGGGAGCGCAGCGCCAGGGACACATGGAGGGGAAGTAATCCTCTGAACCGTCACAGTCTGATAGACTGATTCTTGTTTGTGAAGTAGGTGGCAATGTCTCGGGCTGTGGGTGTAGAAAGGGGTGAAGGTGTAGTTGAGCAGAGAAGGCAGTTAAAGATGGCAAATAGGCATTGAGAGATAGAGAACAGAGTTACTATGTGACGTGAAAGGTAGGTATGTGTTATAGGATGAGTGTATGAATTTATAGTGGAGGAAATCGGCTTTAGAGTGGGATTTCCTCCCATAGGATTCTGCATTCTAAGTGTGAGCACTTTTGGAGTTAGCAGGTAAAGTGTGGGTGCCATGGTTATGGCTTAAATTTATTAGTAGGGAACAATTTTCAAAAGCATTCAGAATATGAATCATGATGTGTTTATGGAGATATGTGCAGTTATTATTTTGTAATGATAGTCGTATGTTACTATAATACCTGGGTTATTGTGTCCATATTTTCAATGCAAGGTTCGATTGTTTTAGCAGTAAGTAACATGGCACGTTAATATATATATATATATATATATATAGATATATATATATGAAGCAAGTTAAGTCTGCAAATGGTTAACAGCCATACTCATGCTTTGTTATTATAACTTTGAAATGGCTTGGTGGGTTACATAATTCACATATGCGTATTTTATGTGTATAGTTTAAGGATCAAATCAAAATGTTTATCCAATTGTTTCATGTCAATTGAAGGAGACAGAGATTTAGAAAACTACTGCACGTTTTATTAGATGCCAGAACAACATTCTTTTGTTAGTGATGGTCAAATAAGTTGTGCTTTTTGTTGTGTCACTCTGAACAATATAGAGGTCATGTTATTAAAGCTCTATGTGCCTATTAGAAGGCAAAGGTTAAGAGCAATGATTTATTGCTATATTATCCTGTTTTTTATTCCTTCTGTTTCTGTCTGCAGAAATGTAATTGCAAATGAGCTTTTAGCATTGGCTTGTCTCGGATGCTTGTAGAGAGCCATAAAGTCTCTTTTACTGGTATTCTTTGAGTATGTACTGTATCTACTTTTTCAAACAAAAGTGACAATATTAGGATATTCAACGTTATACCTGAACTAGTAAACTGCATTTATTATAAGAGATTTTAATAAATAAAGAAGCATGGACGGGATTGAAAATACTGACGTGAGAGACAACAAGCCCCAAAACAGCATATTCTTCTAGAAGTAGAAATGGACATCTTTTTCAAACCCACAATAGAAAACAGTGCCACTAATATATATCCATATTTACTGTCATAGAAATCTGTTCCTAGTATTGTAAGGGGGCAAAAAAAACCTACTAGCTTCCTCCTCCTCCTATTCTCTGCTGTTCGGGTGTCATTTCTGATAGGGAAACCCCAGCAGCGCTTATGAGGGCGAGCAGGCTCATGCCAGCCAATTAAGAAAAAAAACAGTCAGAGCGAGCTGAGGGATCAAAAAAAAAAAGGACAGTATAGAGATAGGGAGGAAATGTTTAGGCAATGAGGTAGTTACTGTATAGGGACTCTAATGACATATTCTACACAGTCTGAAGCAGCAACTGCACATTTTCAAGTCAATAAGTCCTTAAATGGCAAGCAGATATTACCTTGGATCTAAAACCTCAATTATGTTTTCATCTCTGTGGCATATTCCTTGACATCTTTCTTTGACAGTATTTTGTCTTCTTTTTTTTTTTATGTTTTCACTGTATCTGCCATCCCCATGACAGCCAATTCCACATGTTCACTGCACCTGCAGCAATATATTTTAAAGCATACCACTGTATATATACGAATAATGTCCCCTTTTTTCAGGTGACAATTCTAATCTACAGTTGTAGCGCCCTGTTCTCTCCCGCTTGATGAGATTAATTCTGCACATAAACCTATCCCACACCGCGAGATGGTCCGCAGCACCCCACACCGGGCCAAAGGAATGTCGCGATGCGGGAGAGGATGCTGTGATAGTGCCGCGTGGTTAGCCGTAGAGAACAGGCCACTACATTTGTACATAGACTAGTCTTTCCTCCTAAAACTTCCCGTCCATTTTATCAATGTGTCATCTGTACTTTGTATTTATTCTGGTTGTATGTTATGTTTTTATGTGATGTACAGAACTAAACCCCATTCTCATGGTGTGGTCGTATTAGAGAAATTCACTGGGGAAAATAGTATTTTTATACATGGTAACATCTAAGGCCTCGGCCATGTTCCTTGCTTGCTGGCGGAAGCGCGCTATCGCGCGCTCCCGCTCAGCACTAATCCCCTACAGCCGCAATTAGAGCGGCTTTAGTAGGGGCTCACCTGCGCTTCCGCAAGTGTGCGGAAGCGCAGGTCTTAGGGAATTAAAAATTCCCCCGTTTGCCGGCGCGACAGGCCGGTCACGTGAGCGGTTCGCCCAATGAGGGCGAACCAGCTCCGTGACATCACTGGCCCGCCCCTGGCCAGTGACGCACCCGCCCTCTGACGGCCCGCTGACAGCGCGTGCTGTAAGCAACCGCAAGGCCAGGGAAAGCACCATAAACTTTACATCACGATTATTGGTGTCTTAAATAATTTATTGTACAATGCATATAATTGTACATTATTTATAACGCGATCCGCTTATAACGCGATGTGATTCTGTGGACCCCAAGCACAGCGTTATAAGGGGGTTGAGCTGTATATGTAAAAACAGATGCATACAGTTTGTGAGTTAGTGTAATGTTGGAGATTCCTTTGTAATTGATTCTATCTTTATTTACTTATCTTTGGTATCTACTGACACATAGACGTGTTTAACAAAGCTTCTTCTTAATTTTGCTACTCCAGTTTTGCTACAGCTCCTGCATTCTAAACTGATGCCCCAGTCCCTTCTGATATTAATAATTGTAATTGCTTTCAATATCTTTGTACCCAAGAGCATTTGTTGGTCTAGGCCAGTGGTGGCCAACTCCAGCCCTCAAGGTCCACCAACAGATTAGGTATTAGGGATATCCCTGCTTCAGCATAGGTGGCTCAATCAGTGGTTCAGTTTAACTGATTGAACCACCTGTGCTGAAGCAGGGATGGGGGTAAAATAATAATAATTATATATATATATATATATATATATATATATATATATATTACCAGATTGGGGTCCAGCAAAAAGAGACAGCACACTGCAGTAGTCTTCAGACAAAGAACTGTATTGAATCACAGGGCACTGCAACCAATGTTTTGGTCACCCAGAGGGACCTTCATCAGGGTTCTGCACATTCGTTCTATTCATATGGGGTAAGCATCTGTTTTTGCCTGGTTAGTAGTGTGCCAACTGCCTTCTTTTTGTATATATATATATATATATATATATATATATAAAAGAAAAGGAGATGTCTGAGGAAGTGACGTAGCGTCACGAAACGCTTAGAGAGGAGGAGCCTAGTACAGTGCACGTTGTAAGCTGTCACCTGCGTTGCATCTCGTGGTGTGGGGAGAACTTCGGGCGCTGCGCCGCTGACGTCATCGGTTGGCGCGCGACGTCGTGAACAACACACCATCGAGTGGACATAGGCTGCGGACGGCATTCTTGAGCGGCATGTTTGCCCTCGCAAAATGTGAGTGTAACATCGCTGCTTTTTAACATTGTTAAATAAAATTTGCGGAGTACACTAGGCTGTCTTTCAATTTTCTCCAACCACGGTTGTTGCGGTGTATGCTGCTACTGGGACGACGCAGACCGAGTTGAAGAGAGCCACCTTAGGAACCACGAGGGGCCCGTGGAGATCAAGGTGGAGGAAGAGAGCTAATGAACAGATTCTCTCCCCCGAATGAACAAGAAAATATCCTGTAAGTAGGGATTTTCCTTTTCAGGTTGGGGCAATTGAGTCTGTATACTGCGCAATGGTGTGTTTTCTTTATCTGTCATTGCAGACAACATAAGGGAACACGCCTAGAGGAAAATCTACCTCACATTGTTGATGAATCATTCTACTACAAGGACTGACTTTTCAAACAGGACTGTCTTTCGATATGGTACTGTAATTATCATCACCACACTTTGCGCCGGGGACATTTTTTTGTATTTGTATTTGTATGGTATTGGATTTGAACAATCCATTGTTTATTGCCCCCTTGGCTGCATATGTAATCACATTGTAATCACACAATTGTTGTTATCACACCAATTAGTCTATCACTTGGATCAAGCGCTGGTAGAGAGTTTTTTTTTTAGTAAGTTTTGTATTCACGATTGTATTATATCTATTTAAAGAGAGGAGCAGAGGAATACAGAGTATAACAATATAATAATATAACCAAGATCCTAAATGGTGGGAGCAGAGGAGGATCAGAGCTACACCAATGTACTTGCATCTAGACATTCATTTAATCCACCAGGGGCAAGAGTGCCTAACTGGTGGATCCAGAACGTTTCCTGGCGGCACAAAATTTTAAAACGATCACCCCCAGAGCACAAGGAGAAATGGACTCTAGACCCATAATTGTCATGGATCCAGGATCTTGATTATGTGCTGTTTTAAAGTGACGGGGAACACTATGTGTGTTAGTCCCCTTTATCACATTTCTCCTGTGCTCTAGGCAGCGAACGTGCAATGGACGTGTAGTGCGGCCAACATATTGTTGGCCACAGCCGCATTGGATCAAGTAAATGACAAAGGAACTAAGGCAACTGATATGTGTGTTGATATAATAGACCCTGTCCTTGTTATGGGAATTGAATTGAGTTTGGAGTAACAGATGTTTGCAAGTGATGCAACGGCTGCGTCCACATCTGTGGTTACCCTTAGGACCCACATCTATGGACGAAGCGGCCAGATCAATGGATTTTAATTTGGAAGGAACCAAAATGCTTTTAATGTTTCTAGCTTTTCTATATACAATGGATGCTCTCTCCGGCAAAATGGTTTTCAGATGGGGATCGCATCTGAGGATGCTCCAATGAGTATTTAAAATGTGATTAATATTTTTATAAGCCTGATTGTAGGTAGTGATGAACCTCACAGAAGAGGAATCTATATTATTACTTTCCTATTCCTCCATCTCTTGCTTTTCCCTCCTTTGAGGCTCACACTGTCCAGATCTTCTCTCCTCTCCCTGTCCATGTGGCGGTCATCTATCGCCCACCTACTTCTACTCATCCCCCTTCTGCCTTTCTCTCTCACTTTAAATCCTGGCTCTCTTTCTTTCTCTCCTCAGGCTCCCCTGTTCTTCTCCTTGGGGACTTCAATTGCCACATTGATGACCCCTCTCTCCCTTGGGCTTCCCGCTTTCTTTCTCTAACCTCTTCTTTTGGCCTTCAACAGTGGACTTCAGCCAGCACCCACAAGGATGGCCACTACTTAGACCTTGTTTTCACTAAAAACTTCTCTCTCTCCGATTTCTCAATTTCCCCTTTTCCTCTCTCTGACCATCATCTCATCTCATTCTCTCTATCTCGCTTCTCCCCTTCTCCACCTCCATCTACCCCCCCAGTTCTGCAGAAACCTGCGCTCTATTCACTTACCTGACTTTGAGTCCACTTTACGCTCCTCCCTCTCTTCTCTCAGCTCAGATACGGACCCTGACAACCTGGTCAGGAACTACAACTCTGTCTTGTCCTCGTCTCTTGATCTACACGCCCCGCTTTCTCTCTGCTGCCCTCGCCCTTCTAACCCTAGACCCTGGCTAAATTACCACACGCGCTGCTGCGTTCCTCCACACGTTCCTCTGAACGCATCTGGAGGAAGTCTCACACTCTCGCAGACTTCCTTCACTACAAATTTATGCTATCCTGTTTCAACTCTGCCCTCTCGCAAGCTAAACAAGCCTACTTTTCTTCACTAATCAACATGCACAAGTCTAACCCACGCCGACTGTTCTCTGTCTTTGATACTCTACTCAAACCACCCTCAGCTGCCTCTCCTTCCTCCATCTCTGCTCAGGACTTTGCTGACTATTTTAAGGAAAATCTGGAATCCATACGGCAGAACATCCTCTCTGTTTCTTCCTCCCATCCTACACCTCTTCCTAACTCTCCTCCTGCCTCCCTTGACTCTTTTTCCACTGTCTCAGAGGAGGATGTGTCACTGTTGATCGCATCTTCTCCCTCTACCACTTGCCCTCTTGACCCCATTCCCTCCCATCTCCTGAAACCTCTTGCTCCTACTATAATCCCTACACTCACACACATTTTTAGCTCCTCCCTCTGCTCTGGAACTTTTCCATCCTCCTTCAAACATGCAACAGTCATACCATTACTCAAAAACAGCAAGCTTGACCCTACCTGTCTTTCTAACTATCGACCTGTCTCCCTCCTGCCTTTTGCCTCTAAACTCCTTGAACGTCTTGTATTCTCTTGCTTGCTCCATTTTCTCAACACCTATTCTCTCCTATACCCTCTACAATCTGGCTTCCGCACTGCTCAATCCACGGAAACAGCCCTCACTAAAATAACTGATGACCTCCATGCTGCCAAAGACAGAGGTCATTACACTCTGCTCATATTACTCAACCTCTCTGCAGCATTTGACACAGTGGACCACCCTCTTCTCCTCCACATTCTCCATACTCTTGGTATTCGGAACAAAGCTCTATCCTGGATCTCATCCTACCTCTCCCATAGTACTTAAAGTGTATCTTCTGCTAGCACCTCCTCTTCTCTATTGATCTCTCTGTGAGAGTACCCCAGGACTCTGTCCTGGGACCTCTTCTCTTTTCTCTGTACACACTCTCTCTAGGTGACCTAATAACATCTTTTCGGTTTAATTATCACCTCTATGCCGACGACACAAAAATATACTTTTCAACACCCGACCTTACAAATGCTGTACAAACCAAAGTTTCTGAATGTCTCTCTGCTATATCATCCTGGATGACCCTCCGCCGCCTTAAACTTAACATGGCTGCCTAGGGGTCACACTCGACTCCTCTCTCACATTTGCCCCTCACATTCAAAACATTTCTAAAACTTGTCGCTTTTTCCTCCGCAATATAACAAAGATATGCCCTTTCCTCTGTTGCTCGACTGCTAAAACCCTGACGCAGGCCCTCATTCTCTCCCGTCTTGATTACTGTAACCTCCTGCTGTCCGGCCTACCTGCCTCTCACCTGTCTCTTTTCTTGGGGTTGAGGAGGAGCGCTGGATCTCGTGATATGTAAAAAGATATAAATATATATAGTGCAGATGGTAATTCACTGCTTTAAACAATGTAAAACATAAGAAATGAACTCACAAAAATCGTATAAAATCACTGCATGTCAGAGATCCTTCTCTCTCTGACTGGAGCCCTTTGTGTTACTGGAGTCTGTATCCTCTCAGTGAATTGGATGATATGAAAAATAAAGAAAACCACAAATAGTGCAAATAGTATGAACTATAAAAATGTATTGTGCACAGGTTATCAGGAAACTCACATTTTCCAATATAAAGTTGGGTGGTGGAGAGAACCGCCGATAGAAGCAGGCTGCTGTTCGGTGCTTCACTTTCCCCTCACAGTGTAGTTCAATGCCAATCTATGCCGTCGCGTCACTTCCGGTTTGGCGTCACGGGTGAGGGCGGGAAGCCAGAATGGGAGTGATCTCAGCAGTGGTTTGCCAGTCCTTCCAGGCGCAGAATCTCTCAGAACTCTAACTCTACGCGTTTCGCAACAGCTTCGTCAGGAGTACAATTGTATGGGTGTGCTCTAGTGTAATATATAGGCCCATCAATTAATGTAGAAAAAAATATATATTGAAAGTTAACCCCCTCAGCGCTCACACATAGCGCGAGGTCCAAAGCCCCTACAGTGAATAGATACATAAATACATTGCTAAATAATCTTTATTGAACTAAAAGAAGATAAAATATGAAGTTTTTTAATTCTGAACATATTGGTGTAAATAAAAATATATTTGAATAAAGTATACACACTAAAATGTTTCTATATACTGTTACTTAAAAATACACTGGCTGTGTATAGAAGTGAAGAGGTATATGGAGGAAGGAAAAGGAAGATAGACATAATTATTAATCATGGTACATTCTTAAATAAAAAGACTTAAATGGCTTATAAATTATAATCAGATAGATCATAAAAAGGAGGGACACATTCTTAGTAAAATATACCCATAAGTTACATAATTTTTTTTTAAATGTGTTGGAAGGACATAAGGAATAAAGGATGATTATATTTTAGTTACTGCTGATGTGAAAGCCCTGTATACCTCAATAAATCACTGTGATGGGATGGAGTCAGTTAGAAAAGTACTAGAGAGGGATACTGAAATTAAGAAAGAACAGGTAGATTTTATACTCAAGTCCATTGGTTTTATTTTGGAGAAAAATTTCTTCTGGTTTAACAATGAATTTTATCTACAGAAATGCGGGACTGCCATGGGGACGAAATTTGCACCGAGCTATGCTAACATTTTCATGGGGATTTGGGAAGAGGAAGTTGTGGAACCCCCCCATGAACTCGGTGCAAATCTCGTCTCCTGGCACAGATTTATTGATGACGTGATACTAATCTGGAAAGGGAGTGAGGAAGAATTAATGAACTTCTTCGGGGCCTTAGAGAATAATGACCGAAACATCTCTTTTACCCACAAATGGAGCAAAAGTGAGGTGGAGTTTTTAGATTTAGTCATTTTTATAGAAAACGGGGAGTTGAAAACAAAGACCTTTTTTAAAAAGGTTGACAGCAACAATTTTATATTAGAAAATAGCTGTCACAATCCTCAATGGATAAAAAACATCCCCTATGGGCAACTAAGAAGAATTAAAAGAAACTGCAGCGAAGAAGCAATATACCAAGAACAGTCGGAGATCCTCCTTAACAGATTTAGAGATAGAAACTATGATGAGCACGTTTTAAAGAAAGCCGTTGATAAAGTAAATCTTGTCCCAAGAGAAAAACTATTATTAGATAAAACCAAAGATACAAATACCAATAACAAAATAAACTATAGTATGTCATTCCTTACACCATACAATAAAGATGCCAATGATATCAAAAAAATTATCTGTAAACACTGGCACATCTTGAAAAATGACCCTGTTCTTAGGGGCCATATTCCTGAGAAACCAACAATCCTTTTTAAAAGAGCACCAAACCTCAGAAATAAGCTAGCACCAACCACATTCAAAACTAGACAAAATGATACTGCAAAGACTTGGTTGGATAAACCAATAGGTTTTTATGGCTGTTACTCATGCACGGCATGCAAATACAAAGGAAAGGATAAGTTTAAATTTATTTCAAAAACAACAGGGGAGACCTTTACTGTTGAAAGCTATATAAATTGCAAATCAGATTATGTAATATACCTATTGCAATGCCCGTGCGGGTTACAGTATATTGGTCGTACGTCAAGACCAATACGTACACGCATATTAGAACATGTGGGCAATATAAGAAAAGGTCTCATCAGTCATAACCTATCTAAACACTTTTTGCACTTTCATAATTCCGATCCGAAATACTTACAGTATATGGGTATCGAACAAGTCAACAAACATTGGCGGGGGGGCAATAGACTAAACAGTCTGGCTAGAAGAGAAACATACTGGATCCACAAAATGCAAACCATGTCCCCCCTAGGTCTCAATGTAGATATAGATATTGGTGCTTTTCTAGTCTAAATACTAAATAACATGCATACTATACTGTCCTTTTTACATTTTAAAGAAATTTTATAATGTATTTTATAACATCTATTATCAATATTATTAATATTCTAAATTGTCCTTCCAACACATTTAAAAAAAAAAATATGTAACTTATGGGTATATTTTACTAAGAATGTGTCCCTCCTTTTTATGATCTATCTGATTATAATTTATAAGCCATTTAAGTCTTTTTTATTTAAGAATGTACCATGATTAATAATTATGTCTATCTTCTTTTTCCTTCCTCCATATACCTCTTCACTTCTATACACAGCCAGTGTATTTTTAAGTAACAGTATATAGAAACATTTTAGTGTGTATACTTTATTCAAATATATTTTTATTTACACCAATATGTTCAGAATTAAAAAACTTCATATTTTATCTTCTTTTAGTTCAATAAAGATTATTTAGCAATGTATTTATGTATCTATTCACTGTAGGGGCTTTGGACCTCGCGCTATGTGTGAGCGCTGAGGGGGTTAACTTTCAATATATATTTTTTTCTACATTAATTGATGGGCCTATATATTACACTAGAGCACACCCATACAATTGTACTCCTGACGAAGCTGTTGCGAAACGCGTAGAGTTAGAGTTCTGAGAGATTCTGCGCCTGGAAGGACTGGCAAACCACTGCTGAGATCACTCCCATTCTGGCTTCCCGCCCTCACCCGTGACGCGAAACCAGAAGTGACGCGACGGCATAGATTGGCATTGAACTACACTGTGAGGGGAAAGTGAAGCACCGAACAGCAGCCTGCTTCTATCGGCGGTTCTCTCCACCACCCAACTTTATATTGGAAAATGTGAGTTTCCTGATAACCTGTGCACAATACATTTTTATAGTTCATACTATTTGCACTATTTGTGGTTTTCTTTATTTTTCATATCATCCACTTCACTGAGAGGATACAGACTCCAGTAACATAAAGGGCTCCAGTCAGAGAGAGAAGGATCTCTGACATGCAGTGATTTTATACGATTTTTGTGAGTTCATTTCTTATGTTTTACATTGTTTAAAGCAGTGAATTACCATCTGCACTATATATATTTATATTTTTTACATATCACGAGATCCAGCGCTCCTCCTCAACCCCAAGAAAATAATACTTCACATCCTGGGATTAGGAACGATCCCATCAGAGGAAGTTGAGCTGCTGCTGTACACTGTTTTTTATTTTTAACACTATATGGTGATAGGTTTATTGTGTGTACTTAAGGTGTGTCACTTATCACACTGATTACTATATTGTTTAGGAAGCGCCCAGTCCATCCACTTCCCCCACTCCCCCACCCACTCTCACCTGTCTCCCCTACAATCTATCCTAAATGCTGCTGCCAGAATCACTCTACTCTTTCCTAGATTTGTCTCAGCATCTCCCCTCATGAAATCCCTCTCCTGGCTTCCGATCAAATCCCGCATCTCACACTCCATTCTTCTCCTCACTTTTAAAGCTTTACACTCTTCTGCCCCTCCTTACATCTCAGCCCTAATTTCTCGTTATGCACCATCCAGACTCTTGCGTTCTTCTCAAGGATGTCTTCTTTCTACCCCCTTTGTATCTAAAGCCCTCTCCCGCCTTAAACCTTTTTCACTGACTGCCACACACCTCTGGAATGCCCTTCCCCTCAGTACCTGATTAGCACCCTCTCTATCCACCTTTAAGACCCACCTTAAAACACACTTGCTTAAAGAAGCATATGAATAGCACTGTGGATATTCTGAACATATGATCCATAAAGCTTGGCCCCCTGCAGATGCACTTACCAGAACTCCCTCCTACTGTCTCTGTACGTTCTCCCTACCTACCAATTAGACTGTAAGCTCCTCGGGGCAGGGGCTCCTCTTCCTTAATGTAACTTTTATGTCTAAAGCACTTATTCCCATGATCTGTTATTTATATTATCTGTTATTTATTTGATTACCACATGTATTACTACTGTGAAGCGCTATGTACATTAATGGCGCTATATAAATAAAGAACAAAGATAATGCTGCATACCACTGTATAAGTATAAATACAAAGGATACTTGCTGTTTACCGGTGCACCTGTAAAAGGAGAGTTCCTGGCAGTGACAAACTCTAATGCAGACAAATAAAGGAGGTTCCAGGGCACTACGGATTTTCAAAAAAGTGAAAGACCACGTGTGGTTTTTGAAACGTTGTGCCTCTTCTATTAAATCCTTCTTTGAAAATCCGTAGTGCCCTGGAACCTCCTTTATTTGGCTATATAAATAAAGACATACAATACAATACAATTGGAGCATCATAACTCATACGCGAAGCCCTCTTTGCCTTTGATTTGTTAAGCATTACTGTTCTATCCATAGCTTTAACTTTGCCGAGAGAGTCTGTTAACAATTTTTTATCATAACCCTTATCCATAAATTTTTTGCTAAGTGTATCTGATTGTGAGAGATAATCATTCTCTCTGGTGCAGTTTCTTTTGAGTCGGTGAAACTGCCCCACCCCAGAGGAATATTATTGACCCACTGTTGGTGATGATTACTTGTTGCGTGAACAAAGATATTTACTGACACAGATTTAAAATGAGTCATAGTAGTAATGTTGGACTCTAAGTCCACACTCAGTACTAGATCCAGAAAGACCACAGATGTAGCATCAATATTGAATGTAAATTTTAATCCCAAAGGGTTGTTATTGAAGGAACTTAAAATATTGTGTAAATCAGTTTTGTCCCATCCCAAATAATAATAATGTCATCGATGAAACGGCCATAGTACACGAGGCCCGCCCCAAGATCGTCATTATGCACACAAATCTCTCCTCCCAAAATCCCATGAAGAAATTTGCATAGCTGGGGGCAAACCTCGTGCCCATGGCCGTTCCACAGATCTGTAAATAATATACACCCTCAAACAAAAATAATTGTGGATTAAAATAAATTTATCACTGTCCAAAATAAAAAAAATGTGCTTTTCAGGAATAGATTGGTCTCTGTTCAGCCAAAAATGTATTGCCTCAATCCCCCTGGCATGATCTATGCAAGTATAGTGAGAGGCCACATCACATGTGGCCCATAGATAAGTGGATTTCCATTTAACACTGGAGATGGAGTCAATGACGTGGAGCGTATCACGAACATGCGACCTGAGCTGAGCTACAAAGGGTTGCAGATAATAATCCACATATTGAGATAGGCTCGACGTCATTGACTCCACCCCAGATATAATAGGCCTGCCAGGTGGATTGGATAGAGACTTGGGCACTTTTGGTAAGTGGTACAGTATAGGAGTGCGTGGTTGTAGATTAAATAAAAATTTGTATTCCAATTTGGATATGATGCCATCAATATGGGCTTGAACAAGAAGTTCTTTCAAAAGACCTTGATAGTGTAATAATGGATCACACTCCAAAATGGAGTAGGAGGCCGAGTCATCCAGGAGTCTGCTTGCCTCTATGAGATACGCAGATGTATCCTGAATGACTATGCCTCCACCTTTGTCAGCTTGTCTGATGACAATGTGTGGATTATCCTTCAGACCATTCATAGCTACCAGCTCGCTTTTAGACAGATTTTTCTGAATCTTCATTGGTTTAGAGCATAATGCCTCAAAGTCTTGAAGCACCAGGTTGTAAAAAGTATCCTCAAAGCTACCTTTAAATTGGTTGGGGAAGAAACCCGATTTAGGTCTAAAAGGTGAGTGCATAACTCTAAGATCTTCCTCTAAATCTGCTTCCAGCGAATTGGTGTCATGAATGGTCAGATCAAAATTATCTAGAACACTCTGTGATGTTTCTGGAACTATTTCTGACTCCATTAAGAGTGAAGTCAGAGCATTAATACATATTTGCTCCTGTGTATCAACAACAACAGTGGGATCAGCTAATTTAATGTTAGTCTCCTGTATATTAAATGACAAAATTCACAATCATTTTATTTATTTTTCTATTTAGATTTATATATTATTTATTCTCATTATATATTCCTTTGTTGTATTTATGATTATAATCTGAATCTTGTTATTATTATGTATGTCAATCTATAGTGACTGAGTCACATTACATTTTATTTTGTTTATTTTATTTATTGGTTTCAGCATTTTTTGCTATTAGGACGTTTACATTTATAATAATATTTTCCACTTTTTGGTCTTTTCTATATTATCCAATTCTATATTATCTTTCCCTATGGGATGTAATATATATGGGTTATTGCCTATTTAAATGTCCCCCTTATTAGGTAGATAACGTCTCAATACATATGTATTTTATTAACAATATTTAATTTATTATTTATTTAATTTCATCTATTTTTGTAGCTTCATTAATTTTTTGTGTTTTGATTTACTATCATGTGACTGCATCATTGATTTTAAGGAGCCTTTCTACTCATGCACCAGAGAACATCTACCAGCAGCTTCAAGTGAGAGTTGGACTGCAGGGTCTGGAGGCTGAGTGACCAGAGATGGCGGTGATATATTTCACACACTGCTTGATTTTAACCTACCCTTGTGAGTGGATTTTCTACCCCCGGCCTCGCTTTTCCCAAGAAATGTACTGTATTATGCTATGGGGCGTGCGCTCTCTCTCTTTTTTCTTTTCTAATATATATATATATATATATATATATATATATATATATATATATATATAGTGCTCATTTTCATGTCATTTCCCAGAATCCCTTGCTGCAGTGGGAGTACTGTATGCTAGGTGATAATGGTTGAAAGGCAGGGTTGCAGACCTGTCTAAGACATGTGAATGTGCTCACAAGTGATGTTCTTTATTGGCTATCTGCTTACGGTGGAGGTTTTTTGCTGCCTTTTTCACTCACCATAACTTAAAGTGCGCGTCCATGCACGTGCAATCATAGAAATAAGCAAAAATAAGAGATATTATTAACAATTAGCGTTTCGGTTGAACCGCAGGGATCTTTCATAAGAAATGGGGGCATTATAAATAGATCAAATAAATATCTTTATATACCCTACGAACACCAAAAGGTGCATATAAGCCCAGAGCTGGGACGCCGTTAGCATCTAGCCATTTCCTCTGTCACCGTACTGCTAAAGCTCTAATGCAGACCCCCATTCTCATCCATCTTAAGTATTGTAACCTTCTACTGTCTGGTCTTCCTGCCACTCACCTGTCTCCTCTACAATCTATCCTAAACGCTTCTGCTTGAATCGATTTACTCTCTCCTGAAGCTGTCAGATTCTCTCCCGCAGAAATCTCTCTCCTGGCTTCCTATTAAATCCCTTATTATTTACAAAATTCTCTCTTTGACGGCTTTACACTTCTTTGGCCTCTTACATACCAACCCTAATTTCTGGCTATACACCTTCTCGCTTATTGCATTCTGCTCAAGGATTTCTTCTGTCTAGCCCTTTTGTATCTAAAGTTCTCTCCTAACTAAAAATCTCTCTCACTCACTGCCCCTCACCCCTGGAATTCACTTCCCCTGAATATCTCTCCCCCTTTAAGGCCTCTCTTAGAACACACCTCTTTAATGGAGAATTTTCGCTAGTACTATAGTGTACATCGCATATGCATTTACCAAGAACCGTTGCAGATGTACTTACCATAACACCCTCCTACTGTCTCTGTAAATTCTCCAGCTTACCACTTAGATTGTAAGCTCTTCTTTGCAGGGACTCCTTTTCCTAATCTTTACTTTTATTCCTGAAGTGTTTATTCCTATTATGTCTGCTATTATTAGGTCCCAAATATTACTGCTGTAAGCGCTATGTACATGGATGGCCCTATTAAAAAGAAACATAGATACATTTCTGCATTATAATATAGGTGTGAAGTGGTAGAGCAATGAGTGGCTGTCCCTAATTTCTATTTTGGATTTTCCCATTTTCTGTTATCCTTTTAACCTACATTTCAGTTCCATTTTCTGGACAAATTATTCTTGCCACATCTACAGTACAAATGTAGTGCCTGTTATTCTAAACTTGCAAGCGTTACAGCATAATATCGCTAACGCAAGTTTAAAAGCAAGATTTATAATGGCTCCAATCAATCAAACAGTCACTGGTAACAGCATTGACTGATTTCAGATAAATATTGCACAATTTCTGAATTTTGTATTTCTGTGTCTAGAATAATGGATGCTACATCTGTAAATGTTTACTGTTATGGCTAATGCTTTCATCCCTGTAATTATTATGTATATATATGTAATGCAAATATTATATGTTTCTAGAAACGTCATTTCTGATTAGTCATTAGATCACAAATTAAATCATTTATCTTCTGCCTTTTCCCCACACAGCAATATTTGAAAAATGTCTTCACTTTCTGCACAAAACACAGCAAATCTATCTAATGGTGCAATAGATCTTACTGAAGCTCTGAAAAGTGAACACAAGTAAATGAACAAGAAGATTCCCCAAACTGGTTCATCTTCACACTTTCCTTTACTGTAATTGAACTGGTGGTTTTCTAGAGCTTGAGTTCATTGTGGTCTTACCTCAACATTTGAAAACTAGGACTGCAGCATTAAAATTAAGGAATTGCTATTTTGGGGTGGGGTATCATGCTGCTATTTTGGGGTGGGGTATCATGCTGCTATTTTGGGGTGGGGTATCATGCAGTCAGTCTGCTAGCATTTAAATATTAAAGTTAATATCACTGAAGGGGCTTCTGCTGGATTCTATTCTTGCATCTATAGAAATGTGTACAAAGTGTGCACATGTAATTAATAGTATAATTTGCAGGACCCTGGTCTAAGGCTAGAGGACGTCTTGTACACGCGGACGCTGCCCCTTGGTTAAAACCGGGAAATTTCTAGGTGGTAACGAACTGTTGTCAGTTGGTTTCTGGGGGTGGCTTTTCTGCTTTTTTTGTTTGGGCAGTTCAGCAGTTAGGATGGTGAGATGTGGAAGCGCGGGATAGGCAGGCAGTTGAGAAGCTTGTGTGTGGCAGTTGGTAGCCTATAAAAGGGTTCCTGCAGCAGTTGGGGAGTTATTATTTAAATTTACCTTAATCGCCCCTTCCCCCTCCCTTTCTTTTATTTAGAAGTATTTTTGTTAATATTATGTTTGTATTATTGAAGTGAAACTTCTTTAGTGGCACCTCTGATGGGATAAAACTGGATAGATGGGGGGCGAAATGTGAAACGGAAGTGACGTCACGTAATGGACGCCGCTCCGCTCACACGTCTCCTGTCACATGTGGCGGCGGCGATAGCCGCCGGCGCCGCTCCTAATCGCTGCACCTAGACACACCTAGACACCTAGACACACATACACACACATACACACACACACACTGACTGACTGACACATACACACACACACTGACTGACACACTTACACAGACTGACACACACACACTGACTGACTGACTTACACATACACTGACTGACAAACATACACACACAAACACACACACTGACTGATACACATACACACACACACTTATTGACACACATACACACACACACTGACACACATATTAACACAGTGCAAATAGCTAATACAGGGGATGTGTGCCGAGCACGTGCATTATAAGTCAAATGTATTTGCGTTTTGTCAATGAAATTGTATTTTGATTTTTAATTAAAACATCACCAATACAAATACAATTTCTGTGACAAAAGTCAAAGAAGTTTCACTTACTATGCGCGTGCACAGCACACACAGCTTTTTTTTAAAAGTTGCTTTTAAGATTGTTTAAATATGTAATTGTGTTAAAATCTGTTATATTTTTCATACTTATATAAAAAAATATTTTCATGAATTGGTTGTCACAGCTTTAATTCATACGGCAGTATGTTAAAGCTTTGGTGTGATAATTTTAAGCTCTTGGCTGGGAGGCAGAGAAATATTTGTTACGAAATTCATATATCCTTAGTTACCTTACGGCCAGAAGGCTAGGATTTGTTTATATACTGTATTTGAGTGGGAAATGGTGCTCAAAATCGCATGCAAACTCTATCCAAAATATAAAAAATATGAATATGTAAGTCCATCAATATCCGGATAACGTAATGAGTGTCCAGAGTGACAACGTTTCATATATAGTGCACCAGAGAGTAATATGTGCCTAGTGGTGTCTGCCTGACACCCACATAATGTGGCACACAGTATACAGTATTCCCAATTAAGCATGCAAGTATATTGATAATTGATGTAACAAAGTAATTAACATGAAGGGCTAGTGTCCATTACCTGTCGACTTGGTCACACTGTCGTCCAGCACATCCGGGGCGTGCAACCCATGAGGTAAGAAATCCAGGAAGTTATGGGTGAAAATGGAGCACAGCCAACAATAAACTAATGAAAAACTGAGATATCCAGGGCAAACTCAAAAATATTGATTTATTTGCAAGCTCTTTAAAGAATGGCAGAGTGGGTGCACTTTATCATGGTAAGGTGCACCCACAAGACACGTGTAGGTGTGTTTCATCTGCCATTCTTTAAAGAGCTTGCAAATAAATCCATATTTTTACATTTTGCCATGGATATCTCATTTTTTCATTATATTGTTGACTGTGCTCCATTTTCACCCATTACTTTAAGGTTGGTTTATGTTTGATTATTAAAGATGAATGTTAAATTAATAAAGCTATGGCCTTTACTACCATTTCCAAATACTACTGTCTGGTCTCATTATATATTATAAGTTTAAAAGGCACATGCGTCCTGTACAGGACATGTTTCACACTGCAGTACCTGTTTTTTTTGTTTGTTCTTTGTTCAGTGTTGAAAAAAAACCAATGTGTTATTTAAGTTCATATTTTTTTATGTAATTCAACAATATAATCATATGATTTAAAAAAAATCCATATTTGTTACTGTAAATAAAAATATGACTTGAGAGCAAGTGGTTTATCTACCTATACCAGCTTCAAATGAAACAGACAGTATAAACATCCTCACACTCATGAGACCAAAAAGGTCGAAACAGCTGTTTGTGAGTAGGTTTATTGACTATGCACTTCTTTATCCCAGGCTGTGCTGAAAAGCTGGGTAATGCGGCAGGCATAAGCTTACAGGGGTCCATGTTAAAATGGATTTGAAACAAAGGTAACACTATGTGCTTTTTTTCATGTAATTTCCCAGAATACTTAGCTGTAGTGGAAGCATTGTATGCTAGGCAATAATGGTGAAAAGCAGGGTTGCAGGCTTGTCTGAGACGTGAATGTGCACCCAAGTTATATTCTTATTTACGCTATGCTATACGATGGAGGGTTTTTGTCACTTTTCACCTACCATTACTTATTTCATGTGGTATCTGTTACTGAAATGCAAATCATAATATACACTTCCTTATTAAACCTTATCTCACCATGATCATAAACATATAAAACAAAATAACACCCCTAATGGCTGGAGCTAGAACTGGGTACTGGGTGGAGGAGGATGTCGCCTCGAAACTATTCAGGCCTGTAGTAAATAATATAACCAAATAACTTTATGATATACTATTGTTTCTCGGACATTAACACTCTGTACCCCTTCCCTACCTTTTTTTATTTCTGTACCTCTTCTTGATTTGTGTGAAAAATAAATACAAATTGAGAATATATCAAAAAAAGAAAAACACCCCTATTATATTTTTGCCATTCATCATGTCTGAGCAT